>NC_090290.1:35565252-35667752 GCF_037392515.1 Haliotis asinina
TCGGGATCGTCCCCTCGCCTGCTATGCAACACCAGCCTTTCGATCTGCTTCCGACACTATCACCCATCTCTAGGCAAAAGTCAGCAGAGTCTACACTTGCTCACGGGCAAATCAAGACTCGAACGGGTTTGCCTGCGCCAGCTACCGTTTTACCATCATCGCCTCTCGTCACGAGGTCTTCCCCTCAACCTCTGTGCAACACCAGTGTTTTGCCTGCTTCGTGGCTGAGACATCGCCTGCTTCTAGGTAAAATCACCGGCGTATGCACTTGTTTGCGGGCGAATCAAGACTCGAACCGGTTCGCTGTGCCAGCTACCCTGTCACCATCATCGCCTATCCTCTCGGGATCGTCCCCTCGCCTGCTATGCAACACCAACCTGTCGCTCTGCTTCCGACACTATCACCCATCTCTAGGCAAAAGTCAGCAGAGTCTACACTTGCTCACGGGCAAATCAAGACTCGAACGGGTTTGCCTGCGCCAGCTACCGTTTCACCATCATCGACTCTCCTCTCGGGATCGTCCCCTCGCCTGCTATGCAACACCAGCATGTCGATCTGCTTCCGACACTATCACCCATCTGTAGGCAAAAGTCAGCAGAGTCTACACTTGCTCACGGGCAAATCAAGACTCGAACGGGTTTGCCTGCGCCAGCTACCGTTTCACCATCATCGACTCTCCTCTCGGGATCGTCCCCTCGCCTGCTATGCAACACCAGCCTGTCGATCTGCTTCCGACACTATCACCCATCTCTAGGCAAAAGTCAGCAGAGTCTACACTTGCTCACGGGCAAATCAAGACTCGAACGGGTTTGCCTGCGCCAGCTACCGTTTTACCATCATCGCCTCTCGTCTCGAGGTCGCCCCCTCAACCTCTGTGCAACACCAGTGTTTTGCCTGCTTCGTGGCTGAGACATCGCCTGCTTCTAGGTAAAATCACCGGCGTATGCACTTGTTTGCGGGCGAATCAAGACTCGAACCGGTTCGCTGCGCCAGCTACCCTGTCACCATCATCGCTTTTCCTCTCGGGATCATTCCCTTGCCTCCTATGCAACACCAGTATGTCGCTCTGCTTCCGACACTATCACCCATCTCTAGGCAAAAGTCAGCAGAGTCTACACTTGCTCACGGGCAAATCAAGACTCGAACGGGTTTGCCTGCGCCAGCTACCGTTTCACCATCATCGACTCTCCTCTCGGGATCGTCCCCTCGCCTGCTATGCAACACCAGCATGTCGATCTGCTTCCGACACTATCACCCATCTGTAGGCAAAAGTCAGCAGAGTCTACACTTGCTCACGGGCAAATCAAGACTCGAACGGGTTTGCCTGCGCCAGCTACCGTTTCACCATCATCGACTCTCCTCTCGGGATCGTCCCCTCGCCTGCTATGCAACACCAGCATATCGTTCTGCTTCTCGCAAACTCGCCATTGAGCCCCCTGTCAAGACTCGATAGTTTTCCGTTTTGCTACACCATGGCCGCTTATGGATCGAGCGTCTTCGGCAGAACGAATGATGAATAGTATGAACAACGTCGCGCGCCGTTGCTCACGCTAACCACCACGTCAACCAAGTGCTTGATCATGGTGGAGGTCGGAATTATCCCCCTATGCACAACCTTGATACTTTCCAACCTCCGTGGGCAGACGTAGAGGGCAGCGTCGCAATTTCCGCATCGCCGTTCCGTTCCCGTCCCGTCTACGTTCGTGCCCGGGGAACGTAGGCATTTTCCGAGCAGTGGCCAAGCTGGCTCGGGTTCCCCTTGTGTAGAAAAGTACGTAAATACGTTGGATAGTTAAACTTTCACCTGACGATAGTACACATTTTAAAAAGTTTAGATTTACTTTATTTGAAAAGATAGAGCAACGAAATTTTGCATGTACCTCCGCCATTAAATGGGCTTTCTGGCAATACCATCCAATTTGACATCTGACTTTTAGAAAAGAAGTTACATAGTATTTTTTTAAAAAGTACAGTAAAAAACGACTATTTTTTCGAACAAATTGTGCAATATACTTTACAATTTTCAGAATAGATGAAATCTGCTTACACCATTGTTGCCGTCACCAGAAGAGCTTTCTAATGATACCAAAAAATGTATGCTACAGACTAGAGTGCTGCAGTTAGAAGCAAAAAAGACGCAATAAGGCAACACGAGAGCAAATGCGCCATTGAAAGGCCGTAGACGCGAAAAGCGGCGGTATATACGGACGTGTGTAGCCTCTCCAAAAACCATTGTATATGTACATGTGATACGTCGTTAGAAGCAGATTTGAAAGGGCATTCATACGCATTATGGACATTTAGGAACGAGAAAACGATATAAAAATTATCAACGAAATTAACTTCCGATTACCGATCCGTTGACACGGAAATAGCATGCGGCAGTACATGCGGACAGCTATACACAACATTGCAGACGTGCATGTTATACATCGCTAGAAACCCCATGGAAAGACCTTTCAAATGAATCATAGACATAAGAAATCCAATGAGGGATAACGAAATTAGAACGAAAGTCTACTTCCGCTAACGGCGCCGTTGCGACGGAACTAACATGCGGCATCAAATCTGGACAGCTATACACAACATTGCAGACGTGCATGTTATACATCGCTAGAAACCCCATGGAAAGGCCTTTCAAATGAATCATAGATATAAGAAATCCAATGAGGGATAACGAGATTAGGACGAAAGCCTACTTCCGCTAACGGCGCCGTTGGGACGGAACTAACATGCGGCATTACATACGGACAGCTATACACAACATTGCAGACGTACATGTTATACATCGCTAGAAACCCCATGGAAAGACCTTTCAAATGAATCATAGATATAAGAAATCCAATGAGGGATAACGAAATTAGAGCGAAAGTCTACTTCCGCTACCGGCGCCTTTGCGACGGAACTAACATGCGGCATCAAATCTGGACAGCTATACACAACATTGCAGACGTGCATGTCATACATCGCCAGAAACCCCATGAAGAGACCTTTCAAATGAATCATAGATATTAGAAATCCAATGAGGGATAACGAAATTAGAACGAAAGTCTACTTCCGCTACCGGCGCCGCTGCGACGGAACGGACAAGCGGCATTACCTACGGACATGCCTAGCATCTTTGCTCAACGTCGCACATGCACATGCCATACACCACCAGAAGCGAATTGAAATGCTCTTTCTAATGAATATAAGATACTGAAAGTCGCATCAGACGTACACATGATTAACCAAGAAATAACGCACTGATGGTGTTGGCGACGCACGGGACACGCGGCATGACACGCAGGCGTATGTAGCTTGACGTGCCAGTGCACATGGGCATGTCGTACATCGTCTTGAAGCCCATTTGCATGGGCTTTCACATGCACTATAGATGTTAGCGATCTTCGAAAGGAGAGAGATATTATAAGGGGTTATTGGTGGGGTCGACATGAGTCGGCGGCGGAAGTCAAGCCGGATAGAAAAGCGGCACTATATGCAGACGGTTGCAGCTGTGCACGGCATTGCAGACGTGCATGTTATGCATCGCCAGAAACCCCATGAAGAGACCTTTCAAATGAATCATAGATATTAGAAATCCAATGAGGGATAACGAAATTAGAACGAAAGTCTACTTCCGCTACCGGCGCCGTTGCGACGGAACGGACAAGCGGCATTACCTACGGACATGCCTAGCATCTTTGCTCAACGTCGCACATGCACATGCCATACACCACCAGAAGCGAATTGAAATGCTCTTTCTAATGAATATAAGATACTGAAAGTCGCATCAGACATGTACACATGATTAACCAAGAAATAACGCACTGATGGTGTTGGCGACGCACGGGACACGCGGCATGACACGCAGACGTATGTAGCTTGCCATGCCAGTGCACATGGGCTTGTCTTACATCGTCTTGAAGCCCATTTGCATGGGCTTTCACATGCACTGTAGATGTTAGCGATCTTCGAAAGGAGAGAGATATTATAAGGGGTTATTGGTGGGGTCGACATGAGTCGGCGGCGGAAGTCAAGCCGGATAGAAAAGCGGCACTATATGCAGACGGTTGCAGCTGTGCACAGCATTGCAGACTTGCATGTTATGCATCGCCAGAAACCCCATGAAGAGACCTTTCAAATGAATCATAGATATTAGAAATCCAATGAGGGATAACGAAATTAGAACGAAAGTCTACTTCCGCTACCGGCGCCGTTGCGACGGAACGGACAAGCGGCATTACCTACGGACATGCCTAGCATCTTTGCTCAACGTCGCACATGCACATGCCATACACCACCAGAAGCGAATTGAAATGCTCTTTCTAATGAATATAAGATACTGAAAGTCGCATCAGACGTACACATGATTAACCAAGAAATAACGCACTGATGGTGTTGGCGACGCACGGGACACGCGGCATGACACGCAGGCGTATGTAGCTTGACGTGCCAGTGCACATGGGCATGTCGTACATCGTCTTGAAGCCCATTTGCATGGGCTTTCACATGCACTATAGATGTTAGCGATCTTCGAAAGGAGAGAGATATTATAAGGGGTTATTGGTGGGGTCGACATGAGTCGGCGGCGGAAGTCAAGCCGGATAGAAAAGCGGCACTATATGCAGACGGTTGCAGCTGTGCACGGCATTGCAGACGTGCATGTTATGCATCGCCAGAAACCCCATGAAGAGACCTTTCAAATGAATCATAGATATTAGAAATCCAATGAGGGATAACGAAATTAGAACGAAAGTCTACTTCCGCTACCGGCGCCGTTGCGACGGAACGGACAAGCGGCATTACCTACGGACATGCCTAGCATCTTTGCTCAACGTCGCACATGCACATGCCATACACCACCAGAAGCGAATTGAAATGCTCTTTCTAATGAATATAAGATACTGAAAGTCGCATCAGACATGTACACATGATTAACCAAGAAATAACGCACTGATGGTGTTGGCGACGCACGGGACACGCGGCATGACACGCAGACGTATGTAGCTTGCCATGCCAGTGCACATGGGCTTGTCTTACATCGTCTTGAAGCCCATTTGCATGGGCTTTCACATGCACTGTAGATGTTAGCGATCTTCGAAAGGAGAGAGATATTATAAGGGGTTATTGGTGGGGTCGACATGAGTCGGCGGCGGAAGTCAAGCCGGATAGAAAAGCGGCACTATATGCAGACGGTTGCAGCTGTGCACAGCATTGCAGACTTGCATGTTATGCATCGCCAGAAACCCCATGAAGAGACCTTTCAAATGAATCATAGATATTAGAAATCCAATGAGGGATAACGAAATTAGAACGAAAGTCTACTTCCGCTACCGGCGCCGTTGCGACGGAACGGACAAGCGGCATTACCTACGGACATGCCTAGCATCTTTGCTCAACGTCGCACATGCACATGCCATACACCACCAGAAGCGAATTGAAATGCTCTTTCTAATGAATATAAGATACTAAAAGTCGCATCAGACATATACACATGATTAACCAAGAAATAACGCACTGATGGTGTTGGCGACGTGCCAGTGCACATGGGCATGTCGTACATCGTCTTGAAGCCCATTTGCATGGGCTTTCACATGCACTATAGATGTTAGCGATCTTCGAAAGGAGAGAGATATTATAAGGGGTTATTGGTGGGGTCGACATGAGTCGGCGGCGGAAGTCAAGCCGGATAGAAAAGCGGCACTATATGCAGACGGTTGCAGCTGTGCACGGCATTGCAGACGTGCATGTTATGCATCGCCAGAAACCCCATGAAGAGACCTTTCAAATGAATCATAGATATTAGAAATCCAATGAGGGATAACGAAATTAGAACGAAAGTCTACTTCCGCTACCGGCGCCGTTGCGACGGAACGGACAAGCGGCATTACCTACGGACATGCCTAGCATCTTTGCTCAACGTCGCACATGCACATGCCATACACCACCAGAAGCGAATTGAAATGCTCTTTCTAATGAATATAAGATACTGAAAGTCGCATCAGACATGTACACATGATTAACCAAGAAATAACGCACTGATGGTGTTGGCGACGCACGGGACACGCGGCATGACACGCAGACGTATGTAGCTTGCCATGCCAGTGCACATGGGCTTGTCTTACATCGTCTTGAAGCCCATTTGCATGGGCTTTCACATGCACTGTAGATGATAGCGATCTTCGAAAGGAGAGAGATATTATAAGGGGTTATTGGTGGGGTCGACATGAGTCGGCGGCGGAAGTCAAGCCGGATAGAAAAGCGGCACTATATGCAGACGGTTGCAGCTGTGCACAGCATTGCAGACTTGCATGTTATGCATCGCCAGAAACCCCATGAAGAGACCTTTCAAATGAATCATAGATATTAGAAATCCAATGAGGGATAACGAAATTAGAACGAAAGTCTACTTCCGCTACCGGCGCCGTTGCGACGGAACGGACAAGCGGCATTACCTACGGACATGCCTAGCATCTTTGCTCAACGTCGCACATGCACATGCCATACACCACCAGAAGCGAATTGAAATGCTCTTTCTAATGAATATAAGATACTGAAAGTCGCATCAGACATGTACACATGATTAACCAAGAAATAACGCACTGATGGTGTTGGCGACGCACGGGACACGCGGCATGACACGCAGACGTATGTAGCTTGCCATGCCAGTGCACATGGGCTTGTCTTACATCGTCTTGAAGCCCATTTGCATGGGCTTTCACATGCACTGTAGATGATAGCGATCTTCGAAAGGAGAGAGATATTATAAGGGGTTATTGGTGGGGTCGACATGAGTCGGCGGCGGAAGTCAAGCCGGATAGAAAAGCGGCACTATATGCAGACGGTTGCAGCTGTGCACAGCATTGCAGACGTGCATGTTATGCATCGCCAGAAACCCCATGAAGAGACCTTTCAAATGAATCATAGATATTAGAAATCCAATGAGGGATAACGAAATTAGAACGAAAGTCTACTTCCGCTACCGGCGCCGTTGCGACGGAACGGACAAGCGGCATTACCTACGGACATGCCTAGCATCTTTGCTCAACGTCGCACATGCACATGCCATACACCACCAGAAGCGAATTGAAATGCTCTTTCTAATGAATATAAGATACTGAAAGTCGCATCAGACATGTACACATGATTAACCAAGAAATAACGCACTGATGGTGTTGGCGACGCACGGGACACGCGGCATGACACGCAGACGTATGTAGCTTGCCATGCCAGTGCACATGGGCTTGTCTTACATCGTCTTGAAGCCCATTTGCATGGGCTTTCACATGCACTGTAGATGATAGCGATCTTCGAAAGGAGAGAGATATTATAAGGGGTTATTGGTGGGGTCGACATGAGTCGGCGGCGGAAGTCAAGCCGGATAGAAAAGCGGCACTATATGCAGACGGTTGCAGCTGTGCACAGCATTGCAGACTTGCATGTTATGCATCGCCAGAAACCCCATGAAGAGACCTTTCAAATGAATCATAGATATTAGAAATCCAATGAGGGATAACGAAATTAGAACGAAAGTCTACTTCCGCTACCGGCGCCGTTGCGACGGAACGGACAAGCGGCATTACCTACGGACATGCCTAGCATCTTTGCTCAACGTCGCACATGCACATGCCATACACCACCAGAAGCGAATTGAAATGCTCTTTCTAATGAATATAAGATACTGAAAGTCGCATCAGACATGTACACATGATTAACCAAGAAATAACGCACTGATGGTGTTGGCGACGCACGGGACACGCGGCATGACACGCAGACGTATGTAGCTTGCCATGCCAGTGCACATGGGCTTGTCTTACATCGTCTTGAAGCCCATTTGCATGGGCTTTCACATGCACTGTAGATGATAGCGATCTTCGAAAGGAGAGAGATATTATAAGGGGTTATTGGTGGGGTCGACATGAGTCGGCGGCGGAAGTCAAGCCGGATAGAAAAGCGGCACTATATGCAGACGGTTGCAGCTGTGCACAGCATTGCAGACGTGCATGTTATGCATCGCCAGAAACCCCATGAAGAGACCTTTCAAATGAATCATAGATATTAGAAATCCAATGAGGGATAACGAAATTAGAACGAAAGTCTACTTCCGCTACCGGCGCCGTTGCGACGGAACGGACAAGCGGCATTACCTACGGACATGCCTAGCATCTTTGCTCAACGTCGCACATGCACATGCCATACACCACCAGAAGCGAATTGAAATGCTCTTTCTAATGAATATAAGATACTGAAAGTCGCATCAGACATGTACACATGATTAACCAAGAAATAACGCACTGATGGTGTTGGCGACGCACGGGACACGCGGCATGACACGCAGACGTATGTAGCTTGCCATGCCAGTGCACATGGGCTTGTCTTACATCGTCTTGAAGCCCATTTGCATGGGCTTTCACATGCACTGTAGATGATAGCGATCTTCGAAAGGAGAGAGATATTATAAGGGGTTATTGGTGGGGTCGACATGAGTCGGCGGCGGAAGTCAAGCCGGATAGAAAAGCGGCACTATATGCAGACGGTTGCAGCTGTGCACAGCATTGCAGACTTGCATGTTATGCATCGCCAGAAACCCCATGAAGAGACCTTTCAAATGAATCATAGATATTAGAAATCCAATGAGGGATAACGAAATTAGAACGAAAGTCTACTTCCGCTACCGGCGCCGTTGCGACGGAACGGACAAGCGGCATTACCTACGGACATGCCTAGCATCTTTGCTCAACGTCGCACATGCACATGCCATACACCACCAGAAGCGAATTGAAATGCTCTTTCTAATGAATATAAGATACTGAAAGTCGCATCAGACATGTACACATGATTAACCAAGAAATAACGCACTGATGGTGTTGGCGACGCACGGGACACGCGGCATGACACGCAGACGTATGTAGCTTGCCATGCCAGTGCACATGGGCTTGTCTTACATCGTCTTGAAGCCCATTTGCATGGGCTTTCACATGCACTGTAGATGATAGCGATCTTCGAAAGGAGAGAGATATTATAAGGGGTTATTGGTGGGGTCGACATGAGTCGGCGGCGGAAGTCAAGCCGGATAGAAAAGCGGCACTATATGCAGACGGTTGCAGCTGTGCACAGCATTGCAGACTTGCATGTTATGCATCGCCAGAAACCCCATGAAGAGACCTTTCAAATGAATCATAGATATTAGAAATCCAATGAGGGATAACGAAATTAGAACGAAAGTCTACTTCCGCTACCGGCGCCGTTGCGACGGAACGGACAAGCGGCATTACCTACGGACATGCCTAGCATCTTTGCTCAACGTCGCACATGCACATGCCATACACCACCAGAAGCGAATTGAAATGCTCTTTCTAATGAATATAAGATACTGAAAGTCGCATCAGACATGTACACATGATTAACCAAGAAATAACGCACTGATGGTGTTGGCGACGCACGGGACACGCGGCATGACACGCAGGCGTATGTAGCTTGACATGCCAGTGCACATGGGCATGTCGTACATCGTCTTGAAGCCCATTTGCATGGGCTTTCACATGCACTATAGATGTTAGGGATCTTCGAAAGGAGAGAGATATTATAAGGGGTTATTGGTGGGGTCGACATGAGTCGGCGGCGGAAGTCAAGCCGGATAGAAAAGCGGCACTATATGCAGACGGTTGCAGCTGTGCACAGCATTGCAGACGTGCATGTTATGCATCGCCAGAAACCCCATGAAGAGACCTTTCAAATGAATCATAGATATTAGAAATCCAATGAGGGATAACGAAATTAGAACGAAAGTCTACTTCCGCTACCGGCGCCGTTGCGACGGAACGGACAAGCGGCATTACCTACGGACATGCCTAGCATCTTTGCTCAACGTCGCACATGCACATGCCATACACCACCAGAAGCGAATTGAAATGCTCTTTCTAATGAATATAAGATACTGAAAGTCGCATCAGACATGTACACATGATTAACCAAGAAATAACGCACTGATGGTGTTGGCGACGCACGGGACACGCGGCATGACACGCAGACGTATGTAGCTTGCCATGCCAGTGCACATGGGCTTGTCTTACATCGTCTTGAAGCCCATTTGCATGGGCTTTCACATGCACTGTAGATGATAGCGATCTTCGAAAGGAGAGAGATATTATAAGGGGTTATTGGTGGGGTCGACATGAGTCGGCGGCGGAAGTCAAGCCGGATAGAAAAGCGGCACTATATGCAGACGGTTGCAGCTGTGCACAGCATTGCAGACTTGCATGTTATGCATCGCCAGAAACCCCATGAAGAGACCTTTCAAATGAATCATAGATATTAGAAATCCAATGAGGGATAACGAAATTAGAACGAAAGTCTACTTCCGCTACCGGCGCCGTTGCGACGGAACGGACAAGCGGCATTACCTACGGACATGCCTAGCATCTTTGCTCAACGTCGCACATGCACATGCCATACACCACCAGAAGCGAATTGAAATGCTCTTTCTAATGAATATAAGATACTGAAAGTCGCATCAGACATGTACACATGATTAACCAAGAAATAACGCACTGATGGTGTTGGCGACGCACGGGACACGCGGCATGACACGCAGACGTATGTAGCTTGCCATGCCAGTGCACATGGGCTTGTCTTACATCGTCTTGAAGCCCATTTGCATGGGCTTTCACATGCACTGTAGATGATAGCGATCTTCGAAAGGAGAGAGATATTATAAGGGGTTATTGGTGGGGTCGACATGAGTCGGCGGCGGAAGTCAAGCCGGATAGAAAAGCGGCACTATATGCAGACGGTTGCAGCTGTGCACAGCATTGCAGACTTGCATGTTATGCATCGCCAGAAACCCCATGAAGAGACCTTTCAAATGAATCATAGATATTAGAAATCCAATGAGGGATAACGAAATTAGAACGAAAGTCTACTTCCGCTACCGGCGCCGTTGCGACGGAACGGACAAGCGGCATTACCTACGGACATGCCTAGCATCTTTGCTCAACGTCGCACATGCACATGCCATACACCACCAGAAGCGAATTGAAATGCTCTTTCTAATGAATATAAGATACTGAAAGTCGCATCAGACATGTACACATGATTAACCAAGAAATAACGCACTGATGGTGTTGGCGACGCACGGGACACGCGGCATGACACGCAGGCGTATGTAGCTTGACATGCCAGTGCACATGGGCATGTCGTACATCGTCTTGAAGCCCATTTGCATGGGCTTTCACATGCACTATAGATGTTAGGGATCTTCGAAAGGAGAGAGATATTATAAGGGGTTATTGGTGGGGTCGACATGAGTCGGCGGCGGAAGTCAAGCCGGATAGAAAAGCGGCACTATATGCAGACGGTTGCAGCTGTGCACAGCATTGCAGACGTGCATGTTATGCATCGCCAGAAACCCCATGAAGAGACCTTTCAAATGAATCATAGATATTAGAAATCCAATGAGGGATAACGAAATTAGAACGAAAGTCTACTTCCGCTACCGGCGCCGTTGCGACGGAACGGACAAGCGGCATTACCTACGGACATGCCTAGCATCTTTGCTCAACGTCGCACATGCACATGCCATACACCACCAGAAGCGAATTGAAATGCTCTTTCTAATGAATATAAGATACTGAAAGTCGCATCAGACATGTACACATGATTAACCAAGAAATAACGCACTGATGGTGTTGGCGACGCACGGGACACGCGGCATGACACGCAGACGTATGTAGCTTGCCATGCCAGTGCACATGGGCTTGTCTTACATCGTCTTGAAGCCCATTTGCATGGGCTTTCACATGCACTGTAGATGATAGCGATCTTCGAAAGGAGAGAGATATTATAAGGGGTTATTGGTGGGGTCGACATGAGTCGGCGGCGGAAGTCAAGCCGGATAGAAAAGCGGCACTATATGCAGACGGTTGCAGCTGTGCACAGCATTGCAGACTTGCATGTTATGCATCGCCAGAAACCCCATGAAGAGACCTTTCAAATGAATCATAGATATTAGAAATCCAATGAGGGATAACGAAATTAGAACGAAAGTCTACTTCCGCTACCGGCGCCGTTGCGACGGAACGGACAAGCGGCATTACCTACGGACATGCCTAGCATCTTTGCTCAACGTCGCACATGCACATGCCATACACCACCAGAAGCGAATTGAAATGCTCTTTCTAATGAATATAAGATACTGAAAGTCGCATCAGACATGTACACATGATTAACCAAGAAATAACGCACTGATGGTGTTGGCGACGCACGGGACACTCGGCATGACACGCAGACGTATGTAGCTTGCCATGCCAGTGCACATGGGCTTGTCTTACATCGTCTTGAAGCCCATTTGCATGGGCTTTCACATGCACTGTAGATGATAGCGATCTTCGAAAGGAGAGAGATATTATAAGGGGTTATTGGTGGGGTCGACATGAGTCGGCGGCGGAAGTCAAGCCGGATAGAAAAGCGGCACTATATGCAGACGGTTGCAGCTGTGCACAGCATTGCAGACTTGCATGTTATGCATCGCCAGAAACCCCATGAAGAGACCTTTCAAATGAATCATAGATATTAGAAATCCAATGAGGGATAACGAAATTAGAACGAAAGTCTACTTCCGCTACCGGCGCCGTTGCGACGGAACGGACAAGCGGCATTACCTACGGACATGCCTAGCATCTTTGCTCAACGTCGCACATGCACATGCCATACACCACCAGAAGCGAATTGAAATGCTCTTTCTAATGAATATAAGATACTGAAAGTCGCATCAGACATGTACACATGATTAACCAAGAAATAACGCACTGATGGTGTTGGCGACGCACGGGACACGCGGCATGACACGCAGACGTATGTAGCTTGCCATGCCAGTGCACATGGGCTTGTCTTACATCGTCTTGAAGCCCATTTGCATGGGCTTTCACATGCACTGTAGATGATAGCGATCTTCGAAAGGAGAGAGATATTATAAGGGGTTATTGGTGGGGTCGACATGAGTCGGCGGCGGAAGTCAAGCCGGATAGAAAAGCGGCACTATATGCAGACGGTTGCAGCTGTGCACAGCATTGCAGACTTGCATGTTATGCATCGCCAGAAACCCCATGAAGAGACCTTTCAAATGAATCATAGATATTAGAAATCCAATGAGGGATAACGAAATTAGAACTAAAGTCTACTTCCGCTATCGGCGCCGTTGCGACGGAACGGACAAGCGGCATTACCTACGGACATGCCTAGCATCTTTGCTCAACGTCGCACATGCACATGCCATACACCACCAGAAGCGAATTGAAATGCTCTTTCTAATGAATATAAGATACTGAAAGTCGCAGACATGTACACATGATTAACCAAGAAATAACGCACTGATGGTGTTGGCGACGCACGGGACACTCGGCATGACACGCAGGCGTATGTAGCTTGACATGCCAGTGCACATGGACATGTCGTACATCGTCTTGAAGCCCATTTGCATGGGCTTTCACATGCACTATAGATGTTAGGGATCTTCGAAAGGAGAGAGATATTATAAGGGGTTATTGGTGGGGTCGACATGAGTCGGCGGCGGAAGTCAAGCCGGATAGAAAAGCGGCACTATATGCAGACGGTTGCAGCTGTGCACAGCATTGCAGACGTGCATGTTATGCATCGCCAGAAACCCCATGAAGAGACCTTTCAAATGAATCATAGATATTAGAAATCCAATGAGGGATAACGAAATTAGAACGAAAGTCTACTTCCGCTACCGGCGCCGTTGCGACGGAACGGACAAGCGGCATTACCTACGGACATGCCTAGCATCTTTGCTCAACGTCGCACATGCACATGCCATACACCACCAGAAGCGAATTGAAATGCTCTTTCTAATGAATATAAGATACTGAAAGTCGCATCAGACATGTACACATGATTAACCAAGAAATAACGCACTGATGGTGTTGGCGACGCACGGGACACGCGGCATGACACGCAGACGTATGTAGCTTGCCATGCCAGTGCACATGGGCTTGTCTTACATCGTCTTGAAGCCCATTTGCATGGGCTTTCACATGCACTGTAGATGATAGCGATCTTCGAAAGGAGAGAGATATTATAAGGGGTTATTGGTGGGGTCGACATGAGTCGGCGGCGGAAGTCAAGCCGGATAGAAAAGCGGCACTATATGCAGACGGTTGCAGCTGTGCACAGCATTGCAGACTTGCATGTTATGCATCGCCAGAAACCCCATGAAGAGACCTTTCAAATGAATCATAGATATTAGAAATCCAATGAGGGATAACGAAATTAGAACGAAAGTCTACTTCCGCTACCGGCGCCGTTGCGACGGAACGGACAAGCGGCATTACCTACGGACATGCCTAGCATCTTTGCTCAACGTCGCACATGCACATGCCATACACCACCAGAAGCGAATTGAAATGCTCTTTCTAATGAATATAAGATACTGAAAGTCGCAGACATGTACACATGATTAACCAAGAAATAACGCACTGATGGTGTTGGCGACGCACGGGACACTCGGCATGACACGCAGGCGTATGTAGCTTGACATGCCAGTGCACATGGGCATGTCGTACATCGTCTTGAAGCCCATTTGCATGGGCTTTCACATGCACTATAGATGTTAGGGATCTTCGAAAGGAGAGAGATATTATAAGGGGTTATTGGTGGGGTCGACATGAGTCGGCGGCGGAAGTCAAGCCGGATAGAAAAGCGGCACTATATGCAGACGGTTGCAGCTGTGCACAGCATTGCAGACGTGCATGTTATGCATCGCCAGAAACCCCATGAAGAGACCTTTCAAATGAATCATAGATATTAGAAATCCAATGAGGGATAACGAAATTAGAACGAAAGTCTACTTCCGCTACCGGCGCCGTTGCGACGGAACGGACAAGCGGCATTACCTACGGACATGCCTAGCATCTTTGCTCAACGTCGCACATGCACATGCCATACACCACCAGAAGCGAATTGAAATGCTCTTTCTAATGAATATAAGATACTGAAAGTCGCATCAGACATGTACACATGATTAACCAAGAAATAACGCACTGATGGTGTTGGCGACGCACGGGACACGCGGCATGACACGCAGACGTATGTAGCTTGCCATGCCAGTGCACATGGGCTTGTCTTACATCGTCTTGAAGCCCATTTGCATGGGCTTTCACATGCACTGTAGATGATAGCGATCTTCGAAAGGAGAGAGATATTATAAGGGGTTATTGGTGGGGTCGACATGAGTCGGCGGCGGAAGTCAAGCCGGATAGAAAAGCGGCACTATATGCAGACGGTTGCAGCTGTGCACAGCATTGCAGACTTGCATGTTATGCATCGCCAGAAACCCCATGAAGAGACCTTTCAAATGAATCATAGATATTAGAAATCCAATGAGGGATAACGAAATTAGAACGAAAGTCTACTTCCGCTACCGGCGCCGTTGCGACGGAACGGACAAGCGGCATTACCTACGGACATGCCTAGCATCTTTGCTCAACGTCGCACATGCACATGCCATACACCACCAGAAGCGAATTGAAATGCTCTTTCTAATGAATATAAGATACTGAAAGTCGCATCAGACATGTACACATGATTAACCAAGAAATAACGCACTGATGGTGTTGGCGACGCACGGGACACGCGGCATGACACGCAGACGTATGTAGCTTGCCATGCCAGTGCACATGGGCTTGTCTTACATCGTCTTGAAGCCCATTTGCATGGGCTTTCACATGCACTGTAGATGATAGCGATCTTCGAAAGGAGAGAGATATTATAAGGGGTTATTGGTGGGGTCGACATGAGTCGGCGGCGGAAGTCAAGCCGGATAGAAAAGCGGCACTATATGCAGACGGTTGCAGCTGTGCACAGCATTGCAGACTTGCATGTTATGCATCGCCAGAAACCCCATGAAGAGACCTTTCAAATGAATCATAGATATTAGAAATCCAATGAGGGATAACGAAATTAGAACGAAAGTCTACTTCCGCTACCGGCGCCGTTGCGACGGAACGGACAAGCGGCATTACCTACGGACATGCCTAGCATATTTGCTCAACGTCGCACATGCACATGCCATACATCACCAGAAGCGAATTGAAATGCTCTTTCTAATGAATATAAGATACTGAAAGTCGCATCAGACATGTACACATGATTAACCAAGAAATAACGCACTGATGGTGTTGGCGACGCACGGGACACTCGGCATGACACGCAGGCGTATGTAGCTTGACATGCCAGTGCACATGGGCATGTCGTACATCGTCTTGAAGCCCATTTGCATGGGCTTTCACATGCACTATAGATGTTAGGGATCTTCGAAAGGAGAGAGATATTATAAGGTGTTATTGGTGGGGTCGACATGAGTCGGCGGCGGAAGTCAAGCCGGATAGAAAAGCGGCACTATATGCAGACGGTTGCAGCTGTGCACAGCATTGCAGACGTGCATGTTATGCATCGCCAGAAACCCCATGAAGAGACCTTTCAAATGAATCATAGATATTAGAAATCCAATGAGGGATAACGAAATTAGAACGAAAGTCTACTTCCGCTACCGGCGCCGTTGCGACGGAACGGACAAGCGGCATTACCTACGGACATGCCTAGCATCTTTGCTCAACGTCGCACATGCACATGCCATACACCACCAGAAGCGAATTGAAATGCTCTTTCTAATGAATATAAGATACTGAAAGTCGCATCAGACATGTACACATGATTAACCAAGAAATAACGCACTGATGGTGTTGGCGACGCACGGGACACGCGGCATGACACGCAGACGTATGTAGCTTGCCATGCCAGTGCACATGGGCTTGTCTTACATCGTCTTGAAGCCCATTTGCATGGGCTTTCACATGCACTGTAGATGATAGCGATCTTCGAAAGGAGAGAGATATTATAAGGGGTTATTGGTGGGGTCGACATGAGTCGGCGGCGGAAGTCAAGCCGGATAGAAAAGCGGCACTATATGCAGACGGTTGCAGCTGTGCACAGCATTGCAGACTTGCATGTTATGCATCGCCAGAAACCCCATGAAGAGACCTTTCAAATGAATCATAGATATTAGAAATCCAATGAGGGATAACGAAATTAGAACGAAAGTCTACTTCCGCTACCGGCGCCGTTGCGACGGAACGGACAAGCGGCATTACCTACGGACATGCCTAGCATCTTTGCTCAACGTCGCACATGCACATGCCATACACCACCAGAAGCGAATTGAAATGCTCTTTCTAATGAATATAAGATACTGAAAGTCGCATCAGACATGTACACATGATTAACCAAGAAATAACGCACTGATGGTGTTGGCGACGCACGGGACACTCGGCATGACACGCAGGCGTATGTAGCTTGACATGCCAGTGCACATGGGCATGTCGTACATCGTCTTGAAGCCCATTTGCATGGGCTTTCACATGCACTATAGATGTTAGGGATCTTCGAAAGGAGAGAGATATTATAAGGGGTTATTGGTGGGGTCGACATGAGTCGGCGGCGGAAGTCAAGCCGGATAGAAAAGCGGCACTATATGCAGACGGTTGCAGCTGTGCACAGCATTGCAGACGTGCATGTTATGCATCGCCAGAAACCCCATGAAGAGACCTTTCAAATGAATCATAGATATTAGAAATCCAATGAGGGATAACGAAATTAGAACGAAAGTCTACTTCCGCTACCGGCGCCGTTGCGACGGAACGGACAAGCGGCATTACCTACGGACATGCCTAGCATCTTTGCTCAACGTCGCACATGCACATGCCATACACCACCAGAAGCGAATTGAAATGCTCTTTCTAATGAATATAAGATACTGAAAGTCGCATCAGACATGTACACATGATTAACCAAGAAATAACGCACTGATGGTGTTGGCGACGCACGGGACACGCGGCATGACACGCAGACGTATGTAGCTTGCCATGCCAGTGCACATGGGCTTGTCTTACATCGTCTTGAAGCCCATTTGCATGGGCTTTCACATGCACTGTAGATGATAGCGATCTTCGAAAGGAGAGAGATATTATAAGGGGTTATTGGTGGGGTCGACATGAGTCGGCGGCGGAAGTCAAGCCGGATAGAAAAGCGGCACTATATGCAGACGGTTGCAGCTGTGCACAGCATTGCAGACTTGCATGTTATGCATCGCCAGAAACCCCATGAAGAGACCTTTCAAATGAATCATAGATATTAGAAATCCAATGAGGGATAACGAAATTAGAACGAAAGTCTACTTCCGCTACCGGCGCCGTTGCGACGGAACGGACAAGCGGCATTACCTACGGACATGCCTAGCATCTTTGCTCAACGTCGCACATGCACATGCCATACACCACCAGAAGCGAATTGAAATGCTCTTTCTAATGAATATAAGATACTGAAAGTCGCATCAGACATGTACACATGATTAACCAAGAAAGAACGCACTGATGGTGTTGGCGACGCACGGGACACGCGGCATGACACGCAGACGTATGTAGCTTGCCATGCCAGTGCACATGGGCTTGTCTTACATCGTCTTGAAGCCCATTTGCATGGGCTTTCACATGCACTGTAGATGATAGCGATCTTCGAAAGGAGAGAGATATTATAAGGGGTTATTGGTGGGGTCGACATGAGTCGGCGGCGGAAGTCAAGCCGGATAGAAAAGCGGCACTATATGCAGACGGTTGCAGCTGTGCACAGCATTGCAGACTTGCATGTTATGCATCGCCAGAAACCCCATGAAGAGACCTTTCAAATGAATCATAGATATTAGAAATCCAATGAGGGATAACGAAATTAGAACGAAAGTCTACTTCCGCTACCGGCGCCGTTGCGACGGAACGGACAAGCTGCATTACCTACGGACATGCCTAGCATCTTTGCTCAACGTCGCACATGCACATGCCATACACCACCAGAAGCGAATTGAAATGCTCTTTCTAATGAATATAAGATACTGAAAGTCGCATCAGACATGTACACATGATTAACCAGGAAATAACGCACTGATGGTGTTGGCGACGCACGGGACACTCGGCATGACACGCAGGCGTATGTAGCTTGCCATGCCAGTGCACATGGGCTTGTCTTACATCGTCTTGAAGCCCATTTGCATGGGCTTTCACATGCACTGTAGATGATAGCGATCTTCGAAAGGAGAGAGATATTATAAGGGGTTATTGGTGGGGTCGACATGAGTCGGCGGCGGAAGTCAAGCCGGATAGAAAAGCGGCACTATATGCAGACGGTTGCAGCTGTGCACAGCATTGCAGACTTGCATGTTATGCATCGCCAGAAACCCCATGAAGAGACCTTTCAAATGAATCATAGATATTAGAAATCCAATGAGGGATAACGAAATTAGAACGAAAGTCTACTTCCGCTACCGGCGCCGTTGCGACGGAACGGACAAGCTGCATTACCTACGGACATGCCTAGCATCTTTGCTCAACGTCGCACATGCACATGCCATACACCACCAGAAGCGAATTGAAATGCTCTTTCTAATGAATATAAGATACTGAAAGTCGCAGACATGTACACATGATTAACCAAGAAATAACGCACTGATGGTGTTGGCGACGCACGGGACACTCGGCATGACACGCAGGCGTATGTAGCTTGACATGCCAGTGCACATGGGCATGTCGTACATCGTCTTGAAGCCCATTTGCATGGGCTTTCACATGCACTATAGATGTTAGGGATCTTCGAAAGGAGAGAGATATTATAAGGGGTTATTGGTGGGGTCGACATGAGTCGGCGGCGGAAGTCAAGCCGGATAGAAAAGCGGCACTATATGCAGACGGTTGCAGCTGTGCACAGCATTGCAGACGTGCATGTTATGCATCGCCAGAAACCCCATGAAGAGACCTTTCAAATGAATCATAGATATTAGAAATCCAATGAGGGATAACGAAATTAGAACGAAAGTCTACTTCCGCTACCGGCGCCGTTGCGACGGAACGGACAAGCGGCATTACCTACGGACATGCCTAGCATCTTTGCTCAACGTCGCACATGCACATGCCATACACCACCAGAAGCGAATTGAAATGCTCTTTCTAATGAATATAAGATACTGAAAGTCGCATCAGACATGTACACATGATTAACCAAGAAATAACGCACTGATGGTGTTGGCGACGCACGGGACACGCGGCATGACACGCAGACGTATGTAGCTTGCCATGCCAGTGCACATGGGCTTGTCTTACATCGTCTTGAAGCCCATTTGCATGGGCTTTCACATGCACTGTAGATGATAGCGATCTTCGAAAGGAGAGAGATATTATAAGGGGTTATTGGTGGGGTCGACATGAGCCGGCGGCGGAAGTCAAGCCGGATAGAAAAGCGGCACTATATGCAGACGGTTGCAGCTGTGCACAGCATTGCAGACGTGCATGTTATGCATCGCCAGAAACCCCATGAAGAGACCTTTCAAATGAATCATAGATATTAGAAATCCAATGAGGGATAACGAAATTAGAACGAAAGTCTACTTCCGCTACCGGCGCCGTTGCGACGGAACGGACAAGCGGCATTACCTACGGACATGCCTAGCATCTTTGCTCAACGTCGCACATGCACATGCCATACACCACCAGAAGCGAATTGAAATGCTCTTTCTAATGAATATAAGATACTGAAAGTCGCATCAGACATGTACACATGATTAACCAAGAAATAACGCACTGATGGTGTTGGCGACGCACGGGACACGCGGCATGACACGCAGACGTATGTAGCTTGCCATGCCAGTGCACATGGGCTTGTCTTACATCGTCTTGAAGCCCATTTGCATGGGCTTTCACATGCACTGTAGATGATAGCGATCTTCGAAAGGAGAGAGATATTATAAGGGGTTATTGGTGGGGTCGACATGAGTCGGCGGCGGAAGTCAAGCCGGATAGAAAAGCGGCACTATATGCAGACGGTTGCAGCTGTGCACAGCATTGCAGACTTGCATGTTATGCATCGCCAGAAACCCCATGAAGAGACCTTTCAAATGAATCATAGATATTAGAAATCCAATGAGGGATAACGAAATTAGAACGAAAGTCTACTTCCGCTACCGGCGCCGTTGCGACGGAACGGACAAGCTGCATTACCTACGGACATGCCTAGCATCTTTGCTCAACGTCGCACATGCACATGCCATACATCACCAGAAGCGAATTGAAATGCTCTTTCTAATGAATATAAGATACTGAAAGTCGCATCAGACATGTACACATGATTAACCAAGAAATAACGCACTGATGGTGTTGGCGACGCACGGGACACGCGGCATGACACGCAGACGTATGTAGCTTGCCATGCCAGTGCACATGGGCTTGTCTTACATCGTCTTGAAGCCCATTTGCATGGGCTTTCACATGCACTGTAGATGATAGCGATCTTCGAAAGGAGAGAGATATTATAAGGGGTTATTGGTGGGGTCGACATGAGTCGGCGGCGGAAGTCAAGCCGGATAGAAAAGCGGCACTATATGCAGACGGTTGCAGCTGTGCACGGCATTGCAGACGTGCATGTTATGCATCGCCAGAAACCCCATGAAGAGACCTTTCAAATGAATCATAGATATTAGAAATCCAATGAGGGATAACGAAATTAGAACGAAAGTCTACTTCCGCTACCGGCGCCGTTGCGACGGAACGGACAAGCGGCATCACCTACGGACATGCCTAGCATCTTTGGTAGAAAGAAAATATAGCTGAAAAAGATATAGTATGTTAGATATATAAAGAATTGTATGTTTGAACCAAATATATCATGAAATAGACTTTTGCGAAACCACATGAACGAAACATTGCATTGCATTTGAAATTTGACTTATGTAGCGCAGAATGGATATAGAAAAATATATCTGAAAAAGACATAACACATTAGATACATAAAGAATTGTATAACTGAACCAAATACATTATGAGCTATTTGTGTTAACCAGCACTCACCACGTGGAGGTTGCTCATTTAAGAGTGCCATTTTTCTTCTCCTGCACCATTCCCACAACAGCAAGTTCGAACAGCGAACCCCTTTACTACTGCTGTATAAACCTAATGGGTCGAAACTGACATTAGGTTATGGAATTACAGGCTATAACCTACTACTTCTATCCTACGGTTTTGGTTTGATCTACTCTCTGGTCTAGTGTCATGTAGCTTTTCCTGCACCATTCCCACAACAGCAAGTTCGAACAGCGAACCCCTTTACTACTGCTGTATAAACCTAATGGGTCGAAACTGACATAAGGTTATGGAATTACAGGCTATAACCTACTACTTCTATCCTACGGGTTTGGCTTTATCAACTTTCCGGTCTACTTTCACTTTCATCTACTTGTTTCTCACCTTTTGGGCTTTATGAGCTTGCCTTTTCCTTTGCTTTTCCCTTTTCCCTTCCCCCTACCTTCAAGGGGTTGGGTCTGGGGCTGGAGCTGGCTGGAGGAATCTGTTGGAACTGACGCCGATGCAGATTCCTCAGCGTTTGATGTACCCGCTGCTTGTTGGATAACATCTTGCACAAAAGCACACTCACTAGCAGCCTGTAAGGGAGTCTTCTTAGCGTAGTACCTACTGACAGTCTTTTGGCCATGTGCAAGATAGTCACTGGCCATCTTACGTTTTGCAGCATCATCGGGATGCTGCCTTGCCACTTCAGTCTCCAAAGCTTTCCGAACATCCGTGGCCGTAAATGTCCTCCGTTCGTTTTCGAAGTTGGGTTTAAGGAAACCTCTTGTCCTCTGATAGCGGGCCAACTCGAGACACATATTCCCCACTTCAGTGCCGTCCACTCTCCTGAAGAAAGGCGATTTGTCCGGTAGAGCATCTTCAGGCATGTCACCACGTACATATTGACGGTAATCCCTGAACATGTCGTAATCCTCTTTGGACAAGCTTAGGGTGACCAGGAAGCTCATGGACGTCTTGTGGGCCATGAAAGAAAGTTGGTACCTCCCGGCAACACACCGTGCCTTATTGAAATCTGCCAACTTCATACACGACGGCACTGAAGGTCTTTGGGCATGTCCAAGTTGAATTATCCCACAAGACAAGTACCGCATCACCAGGCGCTGATCGTCCTCAGATGGAAGTTGATCTGCCTTGGCCCGGTCCAGGATGTCCCTCACCTCTTGTCTGGTTGCAGGATCGGTGTACCGATTTTGAACAACGGAAATGGGCGGCGGTTGTTTGGTTTCATCTCTGAATTCTGTAACAGATTTACGGACCTCTTCGCGTTTATACTGGCTAGAGACACCTGTATATGAACAATGCGTAGCACTTGTAAACCTACGAAAATTATCGAAAACCCTTGGGGACATTTGAACGTACGTTTGGCAGTAGCTGAGAAAGGATTTGACAGCTGACATGTAATTTTTAATGCCACCTGCAGATACCCCATTTTGTGAAAGGACCGTGTTAAAATAATGAATTTCATCTACATGCTCAAATATATCAAAGTTGATACAAGCCATATTACTATTTGGGAAAACATGTTTTTGGATATAATAGAAAAACTTAGAAACGCGGCGACACGTGTCACCAGCATTACGCCCTGCTTTTTTAAGAATATTGGTTAAATATTGATAAAACCCTGAAAGTGTCGGCTCACTTTCAGGGAACCTATCGTATAAGCCAGTGTTTGTAAGATTAGCCCTGACTGTGTTTTGTTTGTAGTTATACCGAGTACCACTTCTGGTAGACCCAGTTAAACCAGCACTGGTACTCGGCATTGGATTACTAGTTGAAGGAGAGGCTGCAGATGCGTCCTCTCCTTGAATTGTGTGGCCAAAGTGTTTAAGTACCCTGATGTAATCAGGGATTTGATTTTTGTTGACACTGTATGTGCCACAAAATGCCAGTAGAGCCGACATTGACACCAGCTGTGTAGCAGTATAGGACTCGCTACGGCGGCGATTTTGGGCGTGTATGGCGTGTAGACCAGGAGTAGAGCTACCAGGATAACATTGCTTTAAATGCGCGATGCCTTTGTAATATGTTTTACACTTTTGACAAACGACCGAAATGTTTGTGGAAGGCATACTTGATGATAGTGCTGGGACACTTACTTTCTGGGAATGATTGGTCTGGATGTCACAGTCTTGAACAAATTAAGAAATAAACTGCTTATACGATATGTCTATTTAGGGAATAAACCTAGTAATGTTGAGTATCAGTTTGATAAAGTGAGCAACGTAAATGACTGAAAAATGCAGAAATTAAGAACAAACGAGAAGAAATAAAAGTAAAGTTCACTTGCCAATGGTGATTGCCAGCGCTGACTGGTAGTGATCCACTAAGACACTTGGTCTGTGATGATGAAATTGCAGTGACATGCATTCCCTTATATTACCATGTCGCGGTCAGACAACCAATGGGATGGTTTAGATGAAGTTCACGTGGCCAAGCCGGATGTTTCTACGGGGGAGGAGGAAACTGGAAATTGTCCATCTCCATTCCATGCGTGATGTCCATTTGGAGGGGCAAGAGCATGCCAAAAGGTGTGAATTGCACATGCCAAAGGAATTTTATACGCAAAGTTGAAGTCAGTGGGGCGACGAGGTTTAAAATCACAAAGTAGCGGCATGTCAAAAGGAAGTGACCCAAGCTGAGTGATTATAACCATAAGAGAGCAAGGCAGGTGACGAAATTACAATTGCTGATAAATAGCATCTCCAGGGTACGGAGATGTGAACACAGACGAGTGATATGCAGCTAATCACGTAGTAATTAAGTTTACAGGAAGGTAGAGAAGAACGTGTACTCGTAGTATATACAATCAGTCCATGCGGACAGATCTGAAAGAAGTTATGAAAATAATGATGATAAGGAGTTGCGAACGCAACTCAGTAACTAAGTGGCCAGACAGAGGCGGCCTTTGTGATAAGTTACAGTTGTCAGAGCATGGCGCCATCTTGTCTGTTTGATGCGCGTCGTTACATAAGGGAACGTTTATTCGAATGCACAGTATACCTTGGCACATCCACATTGTCAAGGTATTACCGACCCCTTTTACACCATTGGTTTCTGATGCTGAAGTAACAGCTGAGGAAAGATGCGCGCCAGATCCCCAATTCTACCAGCCACACGCACAAGTACAGTTACATAATGCCGCGCATTCCTTGATTAAAAGACGTTCCTTGAATGCATATTATAACCTGGCATAGACGCACTTTCAAGGGCTTTCAGGTGCGTTTGAAACATTAAATGTTGGATGATTGATCGTGAAATTATAGGTGCCGTAACACTGACGGGAGACGTGCGCCAGACCCCCGACTTTAACCGCCATCAGCAGTTGCATAATGACGCGCATGGCTTGACTGTCTGAGGTGACACGAATATACGTCACACCTTGGCACAACCGCACTTTCAAGGGCTTTCCGATGCATTTTAAATCTTTCATTTTGGATGAAGGATAATGAAATAATAGCTGGCGGAAGGTACGCGCCAGATCTCCGTTTTTACCTACCAGTCGCACAAGAACAGTTACGTAATGACGCGCATTGCCTGATTATCTCATGTTGCTCGAACGCCCGTTATAATTTGGCAGAGCCGCACTTTCAAGGGCTTTCAGATGCATGTTAAACATTAAATTTTGGATGGTGGATCGTGAAATTATAGCTGCCGTAACACTGACGGGAGACGAGCGCCGGATCCCCGACTACTTTACCCGCCATTGGCGCAAATGCATTTACATAATGGCGCGCATTGCTTGACTCTCAGACGCGACTCGAATGCACATTACACCTTGGCAGAACCGCACTTTCAAGGGCTTTCCACCACCGTAAAAGTTTATATATTAAGACCACAGGCGTTGCTTCTATGGCTTTATTCCAGTTCGTTGCAACTTTAGCTCTGTCACGTATATTGATTCCTGTGTAGAGCGAATGTCTAATGTTGCACACCAGCATGTTGCACATTTCCAGAATCCCACATGAATCCCCTTGCAAATGCTTTGTAGTTGTAAATATTAACGACGCCGGTATAGCCGGTGAACAGATTTATGTAAATTCCGCCAATCTATATCACCTGCGGTATTTGTTGCATTTCGCACATGAAAACCCATGTAGCTCCACCACTAAATGCGCAACGTGTGCGTTTTATACACTGTCTGACACACGCTTTAACTGGCTTTCAAACGCAGTATAGAAATGCATTTTCTAAGGTGAATCGTAAGAGTGGTTGCCATTAGATCATGACCGGACTATGGTGGCATGATGACTACTGTGATATAGAAGAATTGAAGTTCAACAAAATTACACAAACCATCATGTCGGAGATTCAATCTGGACTGGTTACCAGGGGCACCATTAGAATCACGTTTGCATTTTTGGAGAGAGCGTTGGATCGGGTTTCCATCCATGTATAACATGCATAGATATCACAAAGTAAAAGGCTTCCAAAATACAATGGCGCGAGCGACTTCCACCGGAGGCTGGGTGGAAGAAAAGTCTTCCACCGAGACTCCTGTGGAAGAAATTCAGAAGGCCTAAAATCACGGAAACCTTAATTGCTGGGCTATAAATTTGCCAAAAAAGAAACGGAAAAATTCTACGTGACGCGCAAGGGTCCCGCTATCCAATGACGTGCAGGATGCGCGTGTAAGGCGGCGAATGCAGCTCCCAAGGGAGCCGTGCTGCAATAGGTGATACAATCTGGGTGGGTTGAATCTTTGATGTTGTGTTTGGTGGCAAAAACACAAGTTCAGCATTCGTCAGTTTCAACACGGGTGGATGCGCAGGACAGTTGTCAATGAATGAAACAATGTTTCTTATCTGTTTGGCCATAGACTTCTCAAAGTCTCGGACCCATTCGGTGAAAATCTCACTGGTCACCCATGCCTTTTTGTTAGCACGGTATATTACAGACATACTCCGAACGTTCTTGAAACAGCGTGGCTTTTCTGATTTGCCAATCACAAGCAACTTCTTCAGTTTTTCAGTTCCTGTCATTTTGGCTGCAACTAACAAAGTTATCCGCTCTTTTGACTTCTTGCCACCTAGTGCAGGGGGAGAATCTCAAAAGGGGCATAAAAATAGGATTTCGTAGCCTCCCCAGTACTGATTTGGTTTGACACTATTTCAGTTAGTATGATGTCTTGGGCTCATGAAAAGCCCTGTAATACACTCAGATTGTGGTATCAGTTTTTTTTGTGCACAGGCCCTTTTATGTGGTGGGGGTCTGTGAGCATTTCAATGACATTTGGTTTGCTGCCCGACAACATCTCAAAGTTAATCATGGATAGTTTCACTATTATCAATCTAATCACTTTCATTTTGAGTTTCGTGTATTGCTAAAGGATGTAGAATTTGGTTGACATATGTTTGCTTTTGAAAATAATCAAAATGGCCGCCATTTTGGCCGCCATCTTGAATTGTCGTGTTGCCTTCTCGGCAGATAAATTTACATAAAAACTAACACCGAATGTGTCCATTTACATCCAATGTTGATACTTTTTATGTTTTTTTTATACTTGTCCCTTCTAGAGTGGTGGCTTGGGCACAAAACAAGTAATTTTGTATGGTCATGTCGTGGTAATATAATGTTTTACAGGATTTTAGCGATTCTCCTACTTTTCATGGAAATGTGTGGTGGTGATTTATTTATTGAAAGTTTACATTATTCTTGTAACTAGAATCAGCTGTTTTTGTTTCCTGTTTACTTCTAGAGTGACAGCATGTTATATGGAATTATTTCATATTACCCAGATTTCAAAATGTCTGCCAAGATGGCCGCCATTGCAGTTTTACTACTTATACATAGCAGAGGACTAAATTCATTTGATGTCAAATGTTTTACACAGTAACTAAAAAGAACTTAATTTCAATGGTATGGTTTATGAAAGCGTCATTTGCCTAAAATAGTTGATGAAATAACATCATCCAAAGTGTTAGAAAACTATGCTTCACGGCCAATAACTGCGTCTAAGCTCTGGCTGTACAGGGTCGGGGAAGCAGGGATACAGCTGCCCCCTATAAATTTTTTTTACAGGTTACTTTTTATGCATAGACGCATTGATATAACATTCTGTTAATGTTGATAGTGCTCCCTTAAATGAGAAATGATAAATTCGGTCCTGTTGTAGCCATTCAAATGGGTCTGTCAGATCACTTTTGATACATTCAGAAGCTTCCAATCAACTCTCCTCCTCACTTTCTTTCATATCAAACGTTACATCATGTCAGAATTGGAGTCATCTACAAGCCAAAGCTGTTCGGGCAACAATCACCTGCCATACAGAGGTGGCATGTCTCTGTCAGTTAACACAATAAATCAGTTCATCTGCATTGACATAGATCTCTCTGCTGGTAGTTCAACCAATCCGCGGGGAGCAGAATCTCTTGACATCAGAACACCAGAAAAGGGATAAGCTGACCATCATAAATGCTCCAACCATGGCGAAGGAATCTTCATGATTGGTTGTATCCACACATGCACATGGTAGTTGACTCGCTCAATAAGACGTTTTAGACTGTTGGATGTTGGTGGGAGTTTTTGTCAATACTTCATCTACAAGCATCACTAGATTACGCGTTAGATACATAGCATTAGAAACCTGTCCACAAGATGTAAAGAATGTTTCGTGAACATTAAAATTGTGACCCATTTGTTGCGTTGAGCTTCTCAACCCTGGACTTTACAAATTTTGGGGGAATAAATGTAGAAGAGGAGATTTTCAGTTTCAGGTTCAATCGATGTAAGGGTGACTAAAAGTACGTCTTGGAAGAGTTCAGCTGACCTCATATGATATTAATCATTTTGCTCTGTTCAACATGCAAGAAGCTGTGAATTATATCCCTTGGGACAACAACTCCACTTGCAATGTTCATAAGATACAGACATGACACGTCATTAATTTGGAAGCTGAATGGATTTTCCATCAATTCTGATGAGCACATTGACATTTCTGGTGCTCCTTTCACAATGGCTCATTCAGATGGAACATCAAGGAAAAACATCAAATGCGGTTTGTAAGAGGAACTTACAGTGGGAGTGTATGGTCCTTCATTGCATGCTAGCAGAGGAGAGAATGCTGGCTCTACATATAGTTAAATGGAATTACAAAATTAAATTGCAAAATTACAAACGTGCAGAAAGGGAACTGCTTCAAAATTTGGAGACTTGGCTGATATGCACTGAGATAAATTCGGAATCGAACTGACTGCATTAAAGTTGATGCTGTTTGGGACAGGTATGCCATGCACACACACCTCTACCTACGAACGAACGATGGAGTTCTGTTCGTCCGGCCATGCTACCTGTTGGTAGGCCCGAGGAACACCAAGGTACATTTGTAGTTCTTAGGACGTTCTGGCGTGTCTTAACAATAACTGTAAAATGATATTGAACGGGATAGAAGGTGTAATGATTATATAAATTACGATGCTCGTTTGATCATAAATATTTGTAAGTATATCTACCTCATCTGTACCCAATTCCCAGGTTGGTATTACCTGGGGTGGGAAGACATGCACCTTCACCCCATGTGAACATCGTTTTCAAGCAGTGCAAACCCGTCTTTAGTCACTTTATATCCGTTCTGAATTAGACCTGCCACGATCTTAACATGCACATGCCCTGGTTTGATTTCTGTAAGTACCCAGCCCATTCTTATTTCCGTTATCAGTTTCAAGATGGAAACATCGACATCACCATGCCTCCACAGAAAAATGAGGGTGGACCAAGAAAGAAATCTTATTTAATGAAGGGGTGATGCATTCACGAATTTCATCAAACATGGGTGGGGTGATTCTCAAGAAATTGTAGGACTCATGATCATCAAGGCGGAGATCCTCTGTCAGTTGATGAAATGTTCCACAGCTGTTGACCTCTCAGGTTCAAACCAGTTTCTCACCCAACAAGTTCTTGTTCATTTCTCCTTTCTTGCTGTACCAACAAACTGTATTCTCCTGCTTCCAATCAAAAATGCAAGAAATAAGCATGCAGCATGCTGACAGCTGCAAATTTGTTCATGTTTCACAGGCAGAAATATTTATCGCAAATGGAGAACATGTTAAACACGCGTGTCTGCATACCCTACCGTGTCATATCCTAATGAGACCCGTGAAGGTCCCGGGGTGGAATAGGCCTTCAGCAACCCATGCTTGCCATAAAAGGCGGCTATGCTTGTCGTACGAGGCGAGTAACGGGATCGGGTGGTCAGGCTCGCTGACTTGGTTGACACATGTCATCGGTTCCCAATTGCGCAGATTGATGGTCATGTTGTTGATCACTGGATTGTCCGGTCAAAACTCGATTATTTACAGACCACCGCCATATAGTTGGAGTATTGCTGTGTTCGGCATAAAACTAAACTCACTCACTCATATCGTAATGCACACAGTGTTGACATAGTGTGACCTGTGTGAGACCTACATAAACGCACAACGAGTAGAACCTGATGAGAATCCATTGCGCTCTTTCAGAACCGAGAAGAAATGTACTACAACCTTCTTAAGAACAATCCATTTGGTTTTGAGAATATTTGCACGGAATACCAAAGTAAGTAAGAACATAATGCGGTCGAGTTTCGTCTGAGTTGACCTGGTGGAAACTGTGTACAAATGTATTGCATCTGATGTCCAACTATAATATATCCGCACACATCCCCATTAAGTTTGAAGTACGGCGATTCCGTTCGTCATATGGCAATCTGTGTTATCACTCTGTCCTATTTTAGAATATGACAATAACATTAGACAATGGGAATTGTCTTACTAAGGTCATCTGAAACTCACCAACGACATTCACACAATTAGGTGACAATCAGGATTTTGTCGGTCATTATATCTTGTGGACAGTTTGAATATAAAACCATCCCAACTCAAATCTTCATTAACCTGGCAGCGTCTTATTAACACACTTTGGAAACAGGTCAAATTTTTCAGTGTAATATCAATCAGAGAATGTCAGAGAATGTTGTATACGCATACAACGCGGCCATCAAATCCCAACGTCCAGAATAACTGAGAGAGTGAGTGAGTGCAACGGTTTGACAATTAGTGAAGGTTGGATAGGCCATTCTTAAGGATTCTCACGTTTAGTGAAGTCTTATATTATTATGTCCTCATTTTGTGCAGTTGATTCAGTCTACCGAATATGCCCTTCCCTGAAACAAGACACAAGAAAGGTCATTAAAACATCGGAATTTCACTAGAATATCTTTAAATTTTAAGGGAATAAATCGGAATTTGATTCAATGATATAAAACATGGATTAATTTACATGTTCTATTGTCTGCAACCAGATCTTAATACACGCATGGGCAATGTACGATTATTCAAAACCAGATTTAATCCATAAATGTACAATTTACGATCATTTAGATACTACTCTGAATGAATGAGCAAATGTTTAAACTACAATGCACGATGACTGGAAGATGCATCCACACCATGACCTGTATCTACGTGACAGCTGATTCAGCAAATGTACGATCATAGATTCTAATCGTTATTACTGGTTAGTATTGCAAGGGGGTAAGCACAGCAGTTAGATCAGTGGAACAAGAGCACGTGCGGAACGCGATGAGCGTAAACTTAGACCAACCCAACGTCTTCACGGTGTTTAATTTAATGTGCATGCCCCCTTGTAATACAAACAAAGAAAGTGATTTGAAATTATGATCGTTTGTTAAACAACTTTCATCCTATGTTCAATAAAATACTGCGAATTAAATGTTGAATTGGCTAGATAAAATTATATGAATTTGCAATCTTAAGTTCACTTTTTCCGACTTGCCTTTTTGTTTAAAGAGACATTCATCGGTACGTTTTCACGGCAAACAGACTGCAATCGCTGAATAACACGAGTGAATCACGAATGCGATGAGCAGTGATAAGCACATCACAATTTACAACATTCCCACCCGTGGACGACGGTTTGTTTTAATTAATTTGTATTGAATGATGATCTGTCACCTACGTCACTCTGGGTTTAACTTGTAATTTTAAATTTACAATGCGTCATACCTGTATTGTATTAGCCGTTATGTTTTACCTATATTGTCTTACATAAATAAATCTGTAATTAATGAAAGAAATTTTTGTTTCGTTTTGTTTCAACAAAGAATATTACCAGGTCTTACCTGGCTCACGCTAAATCAGAAAACATGTCTCTGTGCTAACACTTGATTGAGGTGTTTTCAATAGTTTTAACCCTTTGTTTCGGGTTCGGCGACTGGGATTAGGTTGCGTAACGTGGCTGGTTTGCCCGTTGTGGTTTGCCCAGGCAGGTGTTGCCAACCCTATTTGGAAGAAAATAGGCGTCTACACGAATACGTGTTTAATATACAGTGCACACTCATTTTCTCATAGTATACGGCCATTTAGGTATAGATGGGAAAGGTTGATACAGGTTTCTGCATGTAAACGGAGTGGTAGTGTAGCCTAGTTGTTCAAGTGTTGGCACGCCACGTTCAGTGCTAGTCCCCACTTAAATACTATGCCTCACGCCCACTTCTGAGGCCCGTCGTTGGAATATAGCATAAAACCACACTTACTCACTATTGATTAACCAATCTACACCCGAGAGAAATGTAATACTCGATGCTTATGCATGACTAATTTCTTTCAGACGCAGGAACCCTGGGACATTCTGGATTTGGTGTTGTGTCCCACTAAACCCTTCCACCTGGACTTTAGTACACTGGCTTTCCGAGGGACCGATGGGATGAGCTTTTGTCTCATGGTGGCTCCATAGTACGTCCGCTCTCCACGTAGTCCCCCGCCGACTGTACATGGAGTAGGTTCGGTGCTAGGGCCTGATTGTACAGTCAGGATGGTTGTTACAGCAACCAATTACTTTAGGGTTGGCACACTCTGTGGCCCCAGTCTTTTCAGCATCCCCAGTAGGCCCAATGCTGACTGCACTTGACTGGTAGATTTAGGTGGTAGTGTAGATAGGGCCCCCCTTCGTGCATGCCCTGTACGATGCTATCTATAGATGGTATAACTTAGTGTTAAGCCACCATTCCGTCCTTCAGTAGGTAGTTCGAGACAAAGCAAGTCCCGGATGGTCACTTTGAGAGTCAGTGTACTGGTCGACCGCGCGGTCACCTGCTGGTAATGTATTTCCCATTATTTCAGTTTCACATTTAGATTAAATTTTGTTTTCACGTACCGACATATTTGTTTTGCATTTAAATCTATGGGGATCGTTGAATAACCGAATGATTAAAGCGTTCATGACGCTCCAAAGAACCGTGATTCGATTTTCCATATGGGGATGATGTGTGGAGAATATATTTGTTGTTTCTCACTGTAATGTAGCTGGTATATTGCTAAAAGCGATGTAAAAATTACACTCACGCAGTCATAATCTGTGTGGGAAGCATAAATTATATAAAGTGTTCTTTGTCTATTTCAGTAGAACAGTCGCTTACACAAGCGACTGTTTCCTTCAAACAATCTTTTGAAGAAAACATAAAATGCAATGCATCCTTGTTTACCATGACGTCTACTGCAAAGTTGAGTTTCATGTTTTCACGTGAAGGCATATGACTTGCATTTATACATACAGTAAGTACCAATGATGTCAAATATATTCACTTTACTATTAGGAACGTGGATACCATCGTCCTGGGGGCGGAAATGGACCCTGAAGTCCCCCAGAGGCAGGACGACTACCAAGAAGATATTCCATGGACAGAAATGGACCAAGGACTCTTCTGGCGCAGGACAGCGCCCACAAAGCCAGACTACCAGGAAGGCAAGTTCTCCAAACTATCTTTTGAAGACAACATACAATATTTCTTGTTGACAATGACGTCATGAGCACGTTACAACTTGTGTTTCAGGTTACGGTGTTTTTCTCACGAAAAAGCATATACATTGTTTGCAATGACGCCTACTGCAAAGTCACAACTTGTGTTTCATGTTTGAGCTGTTCTCATGGAGGCCTATATTTTACATCAATACACACATGACCAATGATGTAAAATATGTTTACCTTTGGGTTTTTTTAGGAGCGTGGATGCCACCGTCCTGGTGGCAGAAATGGACGCTGAGGTCCCCCAGAGGCGGGACGACTGCCAAGAAGACATTCCATGGACAGAAGATTCTTCTTAAACGGGATGTGGATGTTTTACTGTTTTGTGTTCTTAACATTTTGTGGCAATGAACTATACGTGTCTACTACTGTAAACCCTCCAGTAGGATAGGTAGCGTTGCATACGTTGGGGGAACACGGTTCCAGAGATGTTGTTTTTTTCTCCAAAAAGTATTTTATATCTCTGGTTTTACGTGTCGGGCTTCAGTTACCTTTGGCCTAGTTCAAATCTCAAATTTGAACAATGTCAATTTAGACACACATTCTGCGGCAACAATGCTGGTGTTTGAGGATTAGGTACTGTTTCATGTTAGGATTGATGACATTAAAAAACGTAATCCGCCCAGCTGGTCCAATTGTACTTGTTTGTTTTGTTGTTTTGTTTTTGAAAGTTGTGAACTCGAGACGAGCGGTTTTTGTCCATGGAAATCGGACGTGCCCGACTTGATCGCCGTGTTGGAGTGCTTGTTTTTGCCATACACTGCCATACACTGCCAACACAGAAACACATTAAGAAACAAATCCAACAAAAATGCATCAGTACACGGGCGTATTATAATATCTACAAACTAGAACTTACAGTGCAAAAGCCTATCAACATTACCAGATCGCACAGACTTTCACTTCAATGTATGTACCAAACAATCCAGTGATGTCTGTAGATGAGACAAGACATTAAATGAAAAGCTCCCACCAACATCCAGCAGTGTAGAATATCACATTGAGCAAGTAAACTACCAAGTGCATGTTTGGAAACTTTATCTGCAGCTAATCATATTCCTTCACCAGTTGACCATGGTTGGAGCATTTGTGATGGCCATCTTGTCCCTTTTCTGGTGTTCTGATGTCTCGAGATTGTGCTCCCCGTTGATTGGTTGAACTGACATAGAGTAAATGTAATTAAGTCAGTATGCCAGCAGAGAGATCTGTCAATGCAGATGAACTGATTTATTGTGCACAGAGACGTGTCTTTTTGTATGGCTTGTAGATGACTCCAATTCTGACATGATGTAACATATGGCAAGAAAGAAAGTGAAGAGGAGAGAGCGTTACCGCGGTAACACATCAAGAAACAAGTCCAACATTAAAACAAAAATACATCAGTTGTTGTTGTAGGTTGTTGCAGGGCTCTGGAGAAAAAAATGAAAAAAAAAATCAGAAAAAATCCAGTGCAATCAAAACGTGTCTCTGAAAAAGGAAAAGAAGAGGAAACTGTGCTTGTTGGGAACTGAACTGGCTTGTTTTAAGCCTTCAAACCTGGTAGACCTGTGCGGTCCAGATCCCCAACTACTATACTAGTCTTCTTAAGTTATAATAGTATTACACTTATAAATCATGCACGTTTATGGTGTGATAGTCTTCATCATTTTAGCAGATTAGTAAGATGAAACCCGTGTCATGCCAATAATACCTTGTTCTGATCTATTTTTGTAATCTTTTGCCTAGTTTCAACATTCAAATTTCGGACTAGTGAATTATTTTGTGCGGTGTAACTTCCAAGCACAGGTTGCTCCTTTCCTGTGGCTAGCCAAATTTGAAAACTATTTCACACACTGCAGCAATGTAGTAATTATGGTTCCACAACTGTTATTCTTGATGTCAGATTCAGCGTTAAGACTATCTGGCAGTCTACCATGTAGTAACAACACCCTGTGTGATAGGATCTTCAAGGTCCAAAAACATGTCACAGCTCAACTCATTATGTAATATCAACGCGTTTTGTAACCAGAAAAGTAAAAAATGTTAACAGTTCATATCAAGGAACGGGTTTAAGCATAAGTTTACACTTAGTTAAGGGTGTAGAACATGTAGTAGCTTATTATACCTGCAACTTTGAGCTTCAGTCATTTTTCCACGCTTACGCAAAAGTACCAGCGAGCTTGGTGATAAAATTAGGAAAGTGTTATGGGACTTTGAAGATTTTAGTACATAGTGCGTTGTTATTACATGGTGGGTTGCCATATAAGGCTATGTTCGCCTTGTATTTCGGATCAATATGCCTGATGTGTTTTGTTTCAAATACAAGTGGTTTGGAATATGAACAACGTATGTGTATAAACGCTGTTTAGAACGCATCCATGACCGCATGCTGTGTATGAATAATAATACTGTCACCGACTAAATCATTTCAATACCTTTCTTTAAAACGCTCGGGAACATTGGCCACTCAGTCCCTATGTGTGTTTTGTCACGTGCTTACCATTGTATATACCTATTCGACCAACTAATGATAAAACATGGCTGCTGTTATCTTCCTCTCTACCACTGAGTCTTGTCTTCCCTCCGTCTCTTTTCCACCATCCTGAACTACCACCCGAGAGCAACCACAACGGACACTCTTGGACAATACCTGGATGTTTGTACAAGTCGTACTGGTTTCTGAGTATGATTAATATTTCGTCGCCTGAAAACTAGTGTACTAAGTCACAAGAACCTATTTTCGAGAAAATCGATCTAGAAGTTAGGAGAACGATGTCTTCTAATCTATTCAATCGTATTCTTTGAAATTTTGCTCATGCGTGTGACTTGGCAAACAGTATCAGAAAATAGCAAATTATGAGCCCATTGTATTAAAATAAATACGAAATGTCCGAAAAAAGTATTGGAGACCACGTCACCAAAGAAACTGCGATTTTTCTCGTAACCAAAGTGTTCGAAAACACAGTTAAGAGTAATATGTAATTATTTGGACATTGATTGTTATGTCTTTTTTACCAGGTAATATTTTTGTCGTTTAAACCTTTTCATGCGTTCACAAGGCCCATATTTAATTAAATAGAGCTGAAATAAGAACAGAGTATATGTTTCATTTACATAATGAAAATCTTAACCGAGATTAACTAACTTAACTAATGAAAATCACTAACTAACTCTAATATTGTCAAATATAGATTGACAACACTCTGGTTTTCAGGCGAGGGTTCTTCTCGACGAATGCTGGTCACAATAACCTCTGTGCATGAGTAATGCTTGTTTGTGAATACTAGACGAGAAGCTTGTGTATGCACTGACGAGTGAGTGATTTTAGTTTTATGCCGCACTCAGCAATATTCTAACTATATGGCGGCGGTCTGTAAATAATCGCGTCTGGACCAGACATTCCAGTGAACAACAACATGATCATCGTTCTACGCAATTTGGAACCGATGACATGTTTGAACCAAGTCAGCAAGCCTGACCACCCGATCCCATTAGTTGCCTCTTACGACAAGCGTACTCAGTCGCACTTTATGGCAAGCATGGGTTGCTGAAGGCCTATTCTACAGGGACCTTCACGGGTCATGCGCTGACGATCACATGAGTAGATGACGATGATGGACGTCGGTTATGCTGTTGCAGTTTAGCTGACACTGTTGAAGACGTTTGTTAAAAAAATTAATCTATATCCATGCTTCTTCTGAAGCCGGCAGTTTAGATACGGCATCACGTGACTTTCGCAATGGTCTGAGTGTTCAGGGGCCTTATTCTCGAAGCGTTAGTAGCCCTAAAAATTCTTAACTTTGATCGTAGCCCATGTGTTAAGAATAGGCTTAAGAAGTTCGTAGGGTTACAAACGTTTCGAGAATAGCTGGCCTGGACACTCGAATATTTACTGCACAAGAACAGATGGAAGAAACGAAAGTAAATTATATTTGAAAAACTTATATACCCAATAGCAAATATTTAATCAGTGACATATATTTGTAGCAACATATATTGTACATAATCCCTAAACAAATGTAAATATAATAGAAATATATGTATTTATAAACAGGAGACGTCCAATCTGTTAATACATGATCTTTAGTTCACTTTGCAGCTAAATGTATGTAAACATTTGTTAGATATGCACTTAGAAACATTGTAGAAGTGTGCGGTTTGGACCGAATAATCCACATCAAGGTAGCTGTTTAGCCATACGAAGGTGAGATTTACAAGCCTATATTAGTAAGTGAAGTCGTAAATGTCATTCATGGTCTCTTGAACTCCTGATGATGTCAGTCACACTGTGTTCACCTTTAACAGCATTAATGAGGACTGAACAGTTTTTTAGATGAATATATCGCTTTTTACATTCTTTTCTTTTCACTGAGAAATTAAGCATTTCAGCTCACCATATTGTGACACCATGGATAGGGTCAGTGAGGACAGCTCATTTTTACATAAAAATATCGCTTGTTAGATTCTTTTCTCTTCATGGATAAATTGGGGATTTCAGCTCTAGCGCGTTCTTACATGAATGTGTCGCTTTTCACATTCTTCTCTTTTCAGGGAAAAATTGTGGATTTCAGTTCAATATGTATAGGAGAAAAAACGCCTCCTCAGTTTTGGTAGAGAATGTAAACCTGAGGGGTAGGGAAATCCCGAGGGGCGTAGCCCCGAGGGAATTCCCGACCCCCGAAGGTTTACATTCTCTACCAAAACTGAGGAGAAGTTTTTTCTCTTGCTTATAAACCGTCATTTTAAATATTGCGTTATAAGGAATTAGGACCTCACTATACCGCGAACATTCGGAATGACAGCAATGTCGCAACTCTAATGCACAAGTTAGAAAACGCACGGGATTTTCACGCAGTGCACGTGTTTTTTGTGAGTGAGTCAGTTATATACCACGTGGTTACTTGAATCCGCTCATTGCTAACCATGGCAAACCAGAGCGAAGACGAAATGTTTTTAACACAGTCGCAGTTTAAGAAAGATGATGACAATGCTGCTGCTGCTGCTGCTGATGATGATGATTTTCTGTTCCGTTTCGCGGCACCTTTGACTGAGGAAGATATTGAAAGGAAATTATCTCGATGTGTTCCAAGAACGACAAGGTACAAAAATGATTGGGCGAAAGGAGTATTCAGGCGATGGCAAGAAGAGCGTCGGACGAGGTCAATGGATGCAAACATCGCGCTGTCGTCGTCCGTCTTGACTGAAGACTTGCTGGATATGACTGCTAAAGATATAAATACAGCCCTAAAGTATTTCCTATTCGAGGCGAGGAAAGTGGACGGGACTTGCTACCCAGCTGTTACTGTGTATGGGCTATTCACGGCAATAGCGTCACACTTGAAAGCTAACAAATCTCCTTACAATCTGATGGAAGGCGAAGAGTTCCAGGACAGCAGACAGGCACTGGACGCATGCATGCGTGAGAGGTCCACAGCTGGTCTTGGAGCAGACGTGAGAAAACCTACAGAGGTGATAACTCGAGACGAGGAGAACACTCTGTGGGAGAAGGGGGCTCTTGGAGAAGGCACGCCGCAAAAACTCCTGGACACAGTCCTCTACTTAACTGGTGAGTTGCATTTTGCATTTGATTTCCCTGTCGAAAAGTCGGATATTAGCAATTTTGGCATTTACAATCAAACCTTCACATCGAAAATAAATGTGATTAACTGGAACAAAATGCCCGACTTCACTTTGAGGCAAACCAAACCAAACAAAGTTTGGATGGATATTTTGAATCCCGTGTTAAGACCAAAATAGATAAACATTATATAATTGTGTACGGAATTTTATTTTCCAGGACTTAACTTCGCCTTGAGAGGTGGAAAGGAACATCGGAGTTTAAGACTACACCAACAACCTCAGATTACAGGCCCACATACAGACCAGAACGGCCGCAGGTACCTGCAGTATGTGGAAGACGTCTCTAAGACAAATGCCGGGGGAGTGAAAGACAGGAAACTGCAGAAGAAAAAGGTGCGAGCGTATGAAAATACCAAGAACCCGGAACGATGTTATGTGCGCCTTTTCATGAAGTACAAGTCACTTTGGTATGTATTAGATGTTTTCTGATACATTTCTGATACATGTTATACATTCTTTAGATATACCACTCATTTAATCACATCATGCGGGTGACTTGACCCATACTGCATGTAAATTGTCTTATAATTTTACTCCCTGATGATGATTGCACGCATTGGTTTAGGGGCATATAAATGACAAATGCAAACATTTCATACTTAATTGATTCTATGTCAACACAATTTAACTTTCCAGCCTACCATCTTCAACTCGAGCAAATGCGTTTTACTTCACCCCGATGAAGAAACCTAAGGATGGAAAATGGTACCTAGAGTCGCCCATGGGCCACAACACAATCCAGACAACGGTGAAGAGAATATGTGCTGAAGCCGGAATTGAAGGAAGGAAAACGAACCACTCGCTCAGATGCACTGCTGCTACCCGTCTCTACGAGGCAAACATAAGCGAGCAACAGATTTGTGAACAAACTGGTATGTAACTCAATGAATATCTGCAAAACACGAATGAAACTTGAAGTGACTGGGCCAAATTGCAATTTGGCGATTTTAAATGCTAGAACTTGTGATGTCAACATGTGTTATGGTTAACATGCCAAGATCCGGGTTCGAATCCCAATGATGGCCCCAAGCAAAGCGATTACAATATCATATAAATTGCTTTTCAAACGGTTATGTACAATTTGAAATGACTTATCAAGATGAATTCTTTTATTGTAGGTCACAAAAGCGAGGCAGTGAGGGTTTACAAGAGAACCAGTGATCAACAACAAGCAATGGCGTCAGATGTTCTCTCATGTTCAGCTCCAAAGAAAACTCAGACGTCTGCGACAGTGTCGGTTCCTACTTCAGAGGGAGATTCCGGTACAACACAAACTGTCGCTCACGGAAGTGTTACAATGACGTTCAATTTCAATTAAAACACTGTTGTCAGAGTTTTTGTTTTTCCTTTCCTGTGAATGCAGATTTCGGTGGCTGATCGCTCCAAACCGGTACTTTCGGGACGAGGGTTTACTCCTAGTAAAACCTGGGAATAGGTTTTACTTAAATCTAGTTAAACCTATTCCCAGGTTTTACATTGGGAGTAAAACCTCTTACCGGGTATTGGTGCAAGTAGAAAGGATAATGACCATTAAAGGCAGTGATCAGAATTAGGTTTATAAATAGTGTCCACCCTTTTTTTCATGAATATTTCGGGGGTTTTAACACTATTTTCTTTTCTTTTCAATGAGAAATTGAGTATTAACAGTTTTCAGTTTGTTCAAGCTGAAAAAGTTTTTTTTAGTGTCGTTTTTCGTTAGAGCAATGCTTTTTCTTACATTTTGTTCCTTTTCAAGGAGGGACTGAACATTTTTATTCATTGCAATACTCTTGCTGGACAAATGTGTTTATGTGTAACAACCTAGAAGATACTTTTACTTTCCATTATTTAAAAAAAAAATATATATACTTTTTTAACTCTCTGTTGTTCTCTATGACGGCATGGCTCCCGTTTCATCTTTGGCAGACTCCGCGGGAACTCCGTTGGATTCCTCTGGACTCTCTTTGACTTCTTCGGGGGCTTTGCTATCTCGTGGAGCACGTGACTGGTTTCTCCCGTAGTAACCACTCTCTCGCTTCCATTTCTGCACCTTTCCCTTTTTCTCCCGCTTGAAATAGCCGCACTGGAAACATATTCAAGGGACAGTCACATGAAGCATGGGCTTAATAAATGAGGTCATGTTTGCCTTTTCAAGCTGAGATTCAAAATTGTACGTAATATGTTAGGAATGATTGGTTAGAAACACTTGCTATTGCGGTTGGTGAGTCCGCACTGCGATTTAAGCTGGATAATTCCCATCCCACTCAACTACGGCATTGAACTATTTACAGTCTAGACAACTACAACGTTGAAGAATTTTACAGTCCTGACAACTACAATGTTGACCAATTTACAGTCCTGACAACTACAATGTTGACCAATTTACAGTCCTGACAACTACAATGTTGACCAATTTACAGGCCAGACAACTACAATGTTGGACAATTTACAATCCAAATAACTACAGTGTAATTTACAATCGAAACAACCACAATGTTGAACATTTCACTGTCCAGACAATTACATCGTTGGACAAGTTACAGGCCAGACAACTAAAATGTTCAACAAATTACAGATCAGACAACTACAACGTTGGACAATTTACAGGCCAGACAACTACAATGTTCAACAAATTAGAGATCAGACAACAACTACAACGTTGGACAATTTACAGGCCAGACAACTACAACGTTGGGTGATTTACAGCCAAGATAACTACAATGTTGAATAAATTACAGACAACTATTGCGTATGAACAAGTTACACGCCAGGCAAGCACTACCTGCTAACTACCAATTGACAGTCAGACGACTACGAGATTGAAGAGTTCACAGTCCAGACAACTACAGCATTGAACACTTCACAGTTCAGAGAATTATAGCAATGAACAGTTCACAGTTCAAACAACTGTAACGACGAGCAATTTATTGTTCAGACAATTTACCTTCAACAGCACGATGAATATTAAGATGAGGAGGATGACGGCGCCAATGACGCTGCCGACGATGATCCAGATGTTGACTTTGCCGGGTGGATTTTCGGGGTAGATTGGCGTCATTACCTGTAAACAAAGGAACATTGAGTCGGGGTGTGTCAGATCCTGCTAAAGCATGATGACGAGGATGATGATCCCCTAACAATACACTCGTCTATGTTAACCACAGTGTTAGAAAGGCTTTGTTCCTGACAGCAAACCCGGGCAACCGTCCCACTGTCACTGTCACATATTGCGAAATCGTGCGAAATCGAAGCCGGGTCTTTGGCTTGACGAGTGAACGCTTTTACCACTAGGCGACCCCAAAGCCCCCCGTCGAGAGAACTGGAGGACCAGAACGTAAGGTGTGAAGGACAGTGGTGAGTCGGACAACTTGGTATCTTGAGCATACGACTGGTTTCACCCCATGCTATGTAAGGAAGATGTACGGGAAGGTCGGGTGGGATGCTAACTGACACTCTCTTACCTTCGTCCCGACAGCCTGTAGCAAGAGAACGGGAATGGATGGCCACTCACCTTCGCCTTGACAGCCTGTCCCAAGAGCACATCAAAATATGGCCAGAATACCACCTGACACCCTCTCACCATCGTCTCGACAGTTTGTCCCAAGAGCACAGCATGGCATGGCCACAGTTCCGCCTCATCCTTTCTTACCGTAGTCTTGACAGCCTGTCCCAAGAGCACAGCAAAGGATGGGCAGGATTCCGCCTCATCCTTTCTTACCGTGGTCTTGACAGCCTGTCCCAAGAGCACAACAAGGGACGGACAGGATTCCGTCTCATCCTTTCTTACTATGGTCTTGACAGCCTGTCACAAGAGCACACCAAGGGAAAAGCAGGATTCCGCCTCATCCTTTCTTAACGTGGTCTTGACAGCCTGTCACAAGGGTACACCAAGGGAAAGGCAGGATTCCGTCTCATCCTTTCTTACCGTGGTCTTGACAACCTGTCACAAGAGGACACCAAGGGAAAAGCAGGATTCCGCCTCATCCTTTCTTACCGTGGTCTTGACAGCCTGTCGCAAGAACACGGCAAGGGATGGGCAGAATTCCGCCTCATCCTTTCTTAACGTGGTATTGACAGCCTGTATCAAGAGCACACCAAGGGACGGGCAGGATTCCGTCTCATCCTTTCCTACCGTAGTCTTGACAGCCTGTCCCAAGAGCACACCAAGGGAAAGGCAGGATTCCGCCTCATCCTTTCTTACCGTGGTCTTGACAGCCTGTCACAAGAGCACAGCAAAGGATGGGCACAATTCCGCCTCATCCTTTCTTACCGTGGTCTTGACAGCCTGTCTCAAGAGCACAGCCAGGGATGGGCAGGATTCCACCTCATCCTTTCTTACCATGGTCTTGACAGCCTGTCCCAAGAGCACAGCAAGGGATGGGCAGGATTCCACATCAGCCGTCTTACCTTCGTATTGACAGCTTGTCCCCATGGGTAGAACAGGGGGTGGTCAGGTTGGATCACGGTGGTTTCAGTGTAGTATCTCAGAAAGTCAACCCCCTGGAATGATATTATAAGCTATAAATAAGGTATTTTCCTGTGTTATACGGCATCGGCAATGCAACGTCATCGACCACGAACACTAACAGGCGAGGGAAACAAAACATTGGTGCCTGGAAAAGTGTGTTATATTTGTTCAACGAGTGCCACGAATATTTAACAGTCTGCTCCACTAGTCACCAACTGATTTGCACCGGGAGTGTATGCCGACGCTGTTCAACCAGCTGTTTGTCACCCCCTCGGTGTGAAGAGTGAAAACAGAATGTTACATTATAGTTTCTGAAACATCTAATTCCGTAATCGATCATAAAACGTCACATTTCACATTTCGTTATGTTTTGTGCATTTATTTCGAGATATTTAGCCATTCAACGTTCTCATTTGAACAAGAAAGGATCACCGAAGCGCTAAGGACACTGTAGGCAAGCGGACACAAGAAGACTGCCTCTACGTAACTGTCGACGTTACTAATGGTGATCAACCACATCCAGAATACCACCAATTTGAGCACGAATTTACCCACCTCGTGAAAGGGGAGTTTGCTTCCTGGGATCCACACGGTGATGTTGACGATGGCGCTACTACCCGGGCCGAGATGATGCAAAGGACACGTGTACTCAACACACTTGAAGTCAGCACAGTCCTGTAAACCAGACAACCACAGCAACTGCTAACGTTTGGATGAGAAAGTAAGATGCTTCATGGATAACAACCTCTTTTATATCATATATGACGCAACATTTCGGTAGAGATCCATATACCGTTGTCAGGTAAGGTGTTATAAAAAAGATTTATAATGAAACGTCCCATCAGATATAATGAAATATAATAAAGACGTTATCTATAAGGAGTCTGACTTTCCTGCTTGACAATGGCATAAGAATCTATACCGAAACGTCGCATGATATATAATAAGGAAGTTATCATCTTTAAAGTATTTTACTTTCCTGCTTGACAATGGCATAAGAATCTTTGCCGAAACGTCGCATGATATATAATAAGGAAGTTATCATCTTTAAAGTATTTTACTTTCCTGCTTGACAACGGTATAAGAATCTATGCCGAAACGTCGCATGATATATACTATGGCAGTTGTTATCTTTAAAGTATTTTACTTTCCTGCTTGACAATGGCATAAGAGTCTATGCCGAAACGTCGCATGATATATAATAAGGAAGTTATCATCTTTAAAGTATTTTACTTTCCTGCTTGACAACGGTATAAGAATCTATGCCGAAACGTCGCATGATATATAATAAGGAAGTTATCATCTTTAAAGTATTTTACTTTCCTGCTTGACAACGGTATAAGAATCTATGCCGAAACGTCGCATGATATATACTATGGCAGTTGTTATCTTTAAAGTATTTTACTTTCCTGCTTGACAACGGTATAAGAATCTATGCCGAAACGTCGCATGATGTATAATAAGGAAGTTATCATCTTTAAAGTATTTTACTTTCCTGCTTGACAACGGTATAAGAATCTATGCCGAAACGTCGCATGATATATAATAAGGAAGTTATCATCTTTAAAGTATTTTACTTTCCTGCTTGACAACGGTATAAGAATCTATGCCGAAACGTCGCATGATATATACTATGGCAGTTGTTATCTTTAAAGTATTTTACTTTCCTGCTTGACAATGGCATAAGAGTCTATGCCGAAACGTCGCATGATATATAATAAGGAAGTTATCATCTTTAAAGTATTTTACTTTCCTGCTTGACAACGGTATAAGAATCTATGCCGAAACGTCGCATGATATATAATAAGGAAGTTATCATCTTTAAAGTATTTTACTTTCCTGCTTGACAACGGTATAAGAATCTATGCCGAAACGTCGCATGATATATAATAAGGAAGTTATCATCTTTAAAGTATTTTACTTTCCTGCTTGACAACGGTATAAGAATCTATACCGAAACGTCGCATGATATATACTATGGCAGTTGTTATCTTTAAAGTATTTTACTTTCCTGCTTGACAACTCTTTAAGGATCTATACCGAAATGTCGCCTCATGTATAAGAATGAAAGATTGTTTTCTATAAAGTATCTTAATTTCTCATTACTCACTTCTAAAATGATGTTCAAACAGATCGTGTTTTGGACGTTTTACAAATAACAGCAACGCGTGTACTATGATACCGGTTCAAAAAGAAATCAAAACACAAATGTAAAATAAGCGGTTTTAATTCAGTATTGCCTCCACGGAGTAAGAACCTTTCGTCGATATAAAAGTCCCTGAAACGTTCACTATAGTAGACACTTTGCGCAAACTGAAGTGACTGAGTTGGGTTTTGCACCGCTCTCAGCAATATTACTGCAGTATCACAACGGGGGACACCAGAAATAGGTTTCACACATATTACCCAGGCGGGGAATCGTACCCGGGGGGTCTGCGTGACGAGCGAACGCCTTAACCACTAGGCTACCGTTCCGCCCCATATTGAGGTGACTGAGTATGACAGAATGAGTAGGACAGATTTATTTTCAAGCCCCGCATGTTACAGATATGACAGAGTATGATATTAAGCCGCTTTTAGCAATATTCCATCACTATCAAGAAGGGGCTGTCAGAAATGGGTTTCATACATTAGACACAAGAAGAAATCGAACCTAGGGCTTCGGCGTGACCACTGGGCTACACCGCCGTCTAATCGAGTGCATTTTGAACAGACAAGTCATCACCATTTTGATAACAAAAAACCATAAGCCAAAGCATTACCTTATGCACATGATTGCATTTGAGTGAAGTTTCAGAACATTTTCAGAGACTAAGCCTAAGTCTAGTTACCATGCGAATGACGTTTCTACCGGTGCTTCGTGAGACAGCCAGCGGTTTCTCTTTCAGACTTGATGGTGGCATAGGAGGTAGGATGCCAGTAGTTCTCTCGACTGACTGAGTCGTAGTGGTAGTCGTGGTGGAAGATGTGGTTGTATTTTGGCCGATACCTTCACTTTCGTGGAATTGTTGACAGGCAATGATGGTTCCATCCTCTTGTATTAGCTTTGGAAAAAGATGGGTGAATACGTGAATTCTTTGATATACATCAGTTGAAGGCTCCTTCCAACCCTGAGCTGGCAGTGATCAGATAGACTAGCACATCTTACATCGAGTACTTACACTGAGATCCATACCATTCCTATATCTCATACTCCGTACATTCATCAGTCAGAGCAGCACATCTCACATCGAGTCCTTACCCTGAGATCCGCACCTTTCTTCTCACATCGAGTACTTACCCTGAGGTCCGCACCTATCTTATATCGCCTACTCCTTACATTCATCAGTCAGAACACCACATCTCACATCGAGTCCTTACACTGAGATCCGCACCTTTCTTATATCGCCTAATCCTTACATTCATCAGTCAAGTCAAGTCAAGTATTTTTATTCCGTACGTAGGCCACAGGCCCATATACAGTATATACGCAATTGTTACAGATATAAGTTAATTATTACAGGGTATACATATCAATGGTACATGTGGATTGTATTAACAGATTCTTGTCACTATAAATATAACATTGTGATATAAACATATATACACACAAATGTAAATATATGGTTAAAATGTACGCACCTGTGGTTTGAAGAAAAATTATTGAAGTTTGATTGTCCTGCTTTTATAAGCATGATAGATATATTTACATAAATTTCTTAAAGTTGTTTCATTGTTCGTTGATAACAGAGACTTAAATTTATAGTAGTTTGGTTGTTTCTGATATATACATGGCAAGTATTTTAATCTTAGTGCGTTATATTCAGTACATGTAAAGATGAAATGGTACTCGTCTTCTACACCTAGATTACACAAAGGGCAGCTACGTTCAGCAACCTCGACATTCAACCATCTACCTTCATTATACTTTAGCCTTAATAATCCACATCGGAATTTGGTCAAAATATTTCGAAACTTTTTGTCCAATATACATGATAAATATTTTTCTGGAGTTTTCAGACTTTTAAACTCACGGTACATATGGTATCGTGAACTGTTATTCAATGTACTGTTCCATGATTGAAGAAATATATTGATTGCAACAGTCTTGAATCTACTTAAAAATAAGCTGCGTCACCAACTGTCTGGGACATCCAGACGTAACCAAACCCATGTGCAAAAAGTATTTCTCTTATGTAAGAAGCATATGTCTTGTAGCCACAGTTATCGTAATACACTTGCATTTTGTACACTTTCAAGGGGATTCTATCTTCATGCATATGGATAACCTTTACCCAATATTTCAAAGTTTTACACAATGCGTTTATATAGAGAGGATATCTTCCACATTCGCCATATACAATAGCAGTAGGTGTTTGAGGGCTGACATTCAAGAAACGTTTGCAGGCTATTAAATGGACCTTTTCTATTTCATAAAATCTATCAGTCAGAGCAGCACATCTCACATCGAGTCCTTACCCTGAGATCTGCACCTTTCTTCTCACATCGAGTACTTACCCTGAGGTCCGCACCTTTCTTATATCGCCTACACCTTACATTCATCAGTCAGAACATCACATCTCACATCGAGTCCTTACACTGAGATCCGCACATTTCTTATATCGCCTAATCCCTACATTCATCAGTCAGAGCATCACATCTCACATCGACTCCTTACACTGAGATCCGCACATTTCTTATATCGCCTACTCCTTACATTCATCAGTCAGAACACCACATCTCACATCGAGTCCTTACACTGAGATCCGCACCTTTCTTATATCGCCTACTCCTTACATTCATCAGTCAGAACATCACATCTCACATCGAGTCCTTACCTTCATGTCTACTGCCTCCACTAGCGCCTCCTCCTTTTGAGTGAAGTATGGAAGGTTGACAGAGACACGTGTGTGCGGCATGAAACTGGGGCCAGCGTTCTTGATGACATATTTGTGCCCGATGGTAACCTTGGTTTTGTCCAGTTCATCCATCCGTACCAGAATCTGGTCGGGATCGGAGTTTCTGTAGTGCATAAAAAGTTATTTCACATACGTTTGGGTTAACTTTACACATATCTGTGGGTGACACGTACATTTGGGTCATAACGAAGATCAGCGACTTGTTGATACTATACTGTTTAGGAAAGTAGGGACTTTGAAAAGACTTGGGAGATTTATCGGAGTCAGTCAATGTTGATACGATGTTAATGAATGTTTTGAGAGTGAATCACCACTTGCACTTCCTTCTGACCAGACGTGTTTGTGCAGCAATCTCTCTTGAAAGACGGTTGCTGTATGGTATGTTTCGATTTTCATTTGTATTTTCATTATATAGATAAATAACTGATAAGAAGGTTCTAGAAACAAACACTAACAGAAAAAGATGATTGTCAAAATTGATTGTCTGCAGTGATCTATCGAGCTTCTAAGTGTGCAAGGTGTCCGTTTTTGAAAAGTTTCTTAGCGGTTGTACTTCCTGTCCAAATTTAAAGTTCGGACTCCCCTACTTTTTGTAAAGAATATAGCAACGATATTGCTAAAGCAATAGTCCTGTCAAGGATATGAGCACGTACTTGTCTGAGGTGTAGAGTAGCCTTGCAGAAATGGATGGTTATGGTTCGAATCCCAGATTCGTCATAATTGTGAACCACGGTTTGTAAATATCGCTTGAGTAATCACCAAACTTGTGCACGTTTCACAACAACAAATGTTTTTTCATAGACTTCTATACTAACCTTATATTTTTTTTAAACATTATCCAGGTTATAAACAGCCAATCCATGTACACATGGGTACAGTCTGGCCTTTAAATTACAATAAAACACAATTTATGGCCAAATTGTCCAGCTAACTTTTCGAGCACTGCAGGAAGCTGAACACATTTACCCCAGTTCCGCACCAAATGTCACCTACTTGAAAATATCTGTACACATAATCATAAGTCATGGGGGTAACACTGACAACACTAAATACTTAAAATTGTGGTCAGTTTTTATTACTAGGTGTATGTGCTTTTAAAAAACCCAAACAGATTAGACAATTTCATCCAATCACAGTTGTCACATGTTTCTGTCTCTTCAGTTGTTTAAAGGTCACATGCAACGTAAAACACAACTTTGCACATTCTGATACCTTTCGGTATTCAGTTGCCAAACCAAATCATCAAAATGTCAATGCAGATGCAGGGAGGATTAAAAGATCATGAAAGTTAGTGTGCGCTGGCACTGAGACTAAATCATAGTCTCTGAATAAGAAGTTTAGACTCACTAGTGTAAATGTAGCAACTTACATCGTGTCAACTGTTCTAATCCAGATTTTGCAAAATACTCCATACTCTTTTAAGGTACTGTTTCCACGTGAACTGACGTGTTGTAAAACGAATTCGTAACGTTGAAAAGATAATTGCCATGAGTTCAAATAATGATGAGTGAGTGAGTGAGTTTAGTATTACGCCGCACACAGCAATATTCCAGCTATATGGCGGCAGTCTGTAAATAATCGAGTTTGGACCAGACAATCCAGTGATCAACAACATGAGCATAGATCTGAGCAATTGGGAACCGATGACATGTGTCAACCAAGACAGCGAGCCTGACCACCCAATCCCGTTAGTTGCCTCTTACGACAAACGTAGTCGCCTTTCATGGCAAACATTGGTTTCTGAAGGCTTATTCTACCTCGGGACCTCCACGGGTCTCAATTAATGATGAACCCTAAGAGAAAATATGTGAATTCTTAACACACTGTACACGAAAACGCCGGTGTTCACATGCACCACGATATTTGCACATGTTTTTCAGCAATTTGATGCATGATCCAATTCATCTGCATAATGTTTGCAGTTGGTTCCCTCAAGTTAATGGAGGAATGCACCGTTGATGTAACTACTTTAAGTGAGTCTAAACGTGTGATGGGTAGTATGCATAATTGTGATAGTAACAAATGTTCCCCATTTACATTCAAAAGGAGATGGGAGACTGGGGACCTGGGGAAATCTAGACTTCACTTTAGGGATTTTGCTTTGGACGGGGTCCAGGCAGTAGGGAGAATAATGCCATTCAGAAACAGTGAGACAAACTGTCGGTTACCCATTGATTCCTGTTTGAGCATCGATCCAGACGCGGGTAGTCAGACTGGCTTTGTTATTATCCGGCGTCGTCTCATTACTTCCGGTTTGCACTGAGACATTAAATTGCAGAGGAGACATGTCCGTCCTCATACTGTCGGCACTATAGAAGACATTAAAGGCAAATTTCGCGTCGGAGTACACAGGAAGTAGAACATCACACTTCAGCCGATATAAGGATGATCCGATCTCCTCAACGTCCTCATCGCAGACGACAGGTTGTTGTGGCGACGACTCTGTCGTCTGTAGCGTCACGCTCCCATTCCACGTGACATACATTACTGTAGCGAATGCGGTTTCCATGTCGTTCCTGACAGCCACGTCCAGGACCAGGCCTTTTGTCGCATTGATAACGACATCCTTGTTTAATTCCTCCCTAACAACGGCACCATCCTCGTTATTGATACGTACATAAAGGTCAAGTACGAGGTCTGACCAACACTGGTTGTCGTCTCCACATTCAAGTTGAAAAGCCACCTGGGGAAGAAGAAAAAACATCACAAGATAAACAAAAAAGTGGGAATTGTGAGTGAGTCAAAATATTCATGTTGGCTGTGTTGGCTATTACAATCGGAGAAGAGTCCTCTTCAATTACAGTAATATAATTACAGGTAAGGTGCCAACAAATTCATCAGACCTAAACCTCGACTGGTACGAATGCTAGAGTTACACTATGTCCCCACTGGCCACGGCAGCCCCGTTTCCAAGAAACGTAGTGCCCTGTGGAATTTTGCCCATTCCTCCAAAGTCATATTTTGTTAGGTCCTGTTGGCTGTCGCGGTATCAGCTGAGTCCAGGAAGCTTAGAGGTGCACTACGGTTCGGAAAGCAGTCCATTACGGATGTCATAACGTTTCCTCCTGGCCATTCCCGTTTCCGTGGATTCCCATTCGTTTCTCAAGTGTTGATCAAGGTTTTGACACTTATAGCGCGTTCTATCAAGATTTGAATCAATGGATGAAACGTGGACGCTGGCCAGCTTTAAATTTGGACCGCGTTTGTGCCCACGCGTACGGTATGAAAATAGGGTCTCCCAGGCAATGGCAGCATTGTATCCTGAGACACAACATCAGCATAAAACCCACAAATGAAAACGATTTTGTGTTTGTATGTTAGCTGGGCCATACACACGGATAACTGGAGTACATCGTTCGACCATCATCAACCTGTCTTTGTCAACGCTCGAACTACATGACCTCTTCCTGACTGCTCGCCGTGTTACATGTTACAGTATAACTGTTTCTCACTCTCAAACCAAGACTTTGGTGAGCTGACATTATATTTGTGACCCATTACTTTAGATTTGACTCCGTTGCATTAAACATGAATCCTCCATTGTGAATCATTGTATCTTGCCCTTGTTTTTGCTCAATACAAAATATTGAAAATTTTCTCAGTATTATATTTTGGTGGTTCTGAGGGGACGTCTTATACCTTTTGTCACGACAAATTTTTAACCATAACAAAGAAGACCGCCATCACCTGCAGAGAGGGAATGCCAGAGAACCCAACCTGTCGTATCTCTCCTGCCCTGTAAATCGTCAAACGACTGGATGCGTCGTGATGGAACAGGGCGAATAGGCCACCATACAACCCAGCTTACTGTGAGAACCGTGCCCAAACGGGCAAAACGGGTGAAACAACAGTGGAAAAACGCCAGACAAACGTGGGCGAAAGTGACAAAAGTGAGAAGGCCCGTGAGATGCCGATGAACACACACGCCTCACACGTCCCACTACGGGCCGCCTTTAAGTCTTCTTACAACCTATGATTATAGTCTGTGCGTGTGGTCACGTTTTGTTGCGTCCTCGCCATTTTACAGCGGCCTTCTAGGTTTCTCTCTATTAGCGGCACTGACGTAGCAAATGTTTGAACAATATATTATGAAAATCTGGCATGGCATTCAGGGCAATCATGGACTGTCACGTTGTCTCACTAAATTAAAGTGGTCATCCGTTCTAAACCAAATGTTTCAAAAACATTCTATAGTATACATTCAAAGTTACTGTTTCGACATGAAAATCGGCGAATTCTTGTCATAACTTTACACAGAAACGATGCTGTTCACGTGCACGATATTTGTGTCTCAGCAGTTTGATGTATGATCCTCATAGTGTTCATTTCCATAAGGTTTGCAGTTGGTTCCCCAGAGATAATGGAGAAAATCCATCGTCGATGTAACCACGTATATATACGTAACATATAGTGAGTGCTTCAAGTGAGTCTTTTGAACTTTTGCTGGCAAGTGTCGCTGGGAACTTACAAACTTATTTGTTCTTTTATCAGGTCTGTGCTGGTGGTAGAAAGAGATTTGGTTTTCCATTAAGTACATTAAATTGCCATAAGCTACTCACATCCTTTACAAGTTTGTTGGGTCGTGACTGGTTGGTGACTGGCTGGATGTCGGAATTGGGATCCGCTGGCTGTGGGAGTTGGTACGTCGTCTCCACACGGACCACAGTGAACGGGTCTTTATCTGCTCGATCCTACAAAGATCCATACGAAACTGATAATAAAAAATTATTTGTGATGAGAATGTAAATTAAAGCATTTGGAAGTGGTTTAAAGTATTAAAGAGTTTTGCGCAGTTTGAATGGCTATGTTTACAAATTTGCCTCTGTACGGAGATAACATTGCATGATCGTATGTGCAGGGGACAAAACAAACAAAACATAAAGAGATTTAACTTACAAGTGTTTAGTAAAAAAAACAACAACAAAAAACATACAGACATGATTATCGATAATTATATGCAATAAGATGTTGTGTGGTTTGTGATGATAATAAGCTCCTAATGCCATGAGCTAAGATTTGTTACAATAAATTCAAAATGGACATGGGTTGTAGAATATGTTATATACATTTTTCATTTCTCATAAACAACCGTAATGCAAAACACACCGTTTCACATCAAACTGAAATAAGTGAGCATGGTCGATTGACAGGTAGTAACCTGGGATTTGATCCAAATGTCCTTTTCAAATCATCTTTCATTTTCAACAGCGGATGATACTGAAACAAGCTGCACGTAACTTACATTTACACTGATAGCTTGAAACTCCCGGCACGCCCCTGTTTGGCTGTTTGCAATTATTACATCAGATATGAAGCCCACATAACCCTGTGTGGAGTTCATTAATATACGTTTTTGTGCGTTGCCTTTTAGTGTATCCATGGAAAGATCGAAAGCAAACCCTGAAAAACACGTAAAGAGTTATACAAAATGGGGCATGTGACAGACACGTGCGTGCAACATTAACACAAATGGGGCCTATGACACATGCAAGAATATCATTAAAGCCTGGAGCGATATGAGACACACACACGTGAAGCGTTACATCAAATGGGATATATGGCATTTACCCGAGCAGCGTTACATCAAATGGGGTATACGATACATACCCGTGTAGCTTTACACCAAATGGGGTACATGACATATACACGTGTAGCGTTACACCAAATAGAGTATATGAGACAAATATGTGAGGCTGTATAAGACATATGCATGTAGTGAGTGAACTTCAGTGTACAGCCCATGAACTTCCATGCAAGTCTAGAAAATTGTGGGAAGTCTACATTTTCAAATGAAGGAAGTCTCAGGGTTCCATCTCATTATACTTTTTTTTTTTTTTTACTATGAACTATTTTCAGTAAAATATGTTCATCTCGGAGACTAGTTGTTAGTCTTTTGATTACACTGCTTTTGGCAATATTCCAGCAATATCACAGCTGGGGACAACAAAAACTGGGCTTCACATACTGTACCCATGTGCGGAATTGAACCTGGGTGTTCGGCGTGATGAACGAACGCTTAAAGTACTTGACTACCCTACACCCCTTATAAATATACTGCTAACTATTGTCATTTGAAAACAGAGCCTTACTGAGGCTTGAAGGAAGGCTGACTCCGGTGTAGTGGAAACAGATCCGCAACAAGAAACATCTGTCAGCGTTAGTCCCCGCTGGACAATTGGACCTGTCCTTGATGACAAGCTGGGGTTCAGTCGTGACGTTGGCGTGAAGGTCAACTATGGGCTTCGTTCTGAGAATGACAGCAGAATCCGAGAGGTATGCCCCGACAGCGATATCTGCAAGTAGTGGATAATCAAGTTATGTCGAATATTTCTGTGAATCGGAGTGGGATGTTTACAGAAAATATGTTCACAGATCATCGTCTGAAACAGTAATGTGAAAAAGAAGCTTAAAACACATTTGATACTATACAGTTCTATACCACACTGCCTTTCCCAAACCCCCAAAACATGGCAGTACGCGGAACTGCATCTAACTGTATGACACTACACGGAAGTACATCCAAATGTATGACACATGTATGACACTACAAGGAACTGCATCCAACTGTATGACTCTACACTTGACTGCATCTAACTGCATGACACTACAAGAGACGACATCCATCTGTACCCGGATAGTCGTTGCCGTCCACGTCGGCAGGTTTGGATATACTCCAACCAAAAGACGTCACTGTCTCTGTGTCGTTGATGTCGCGGCCTCCAATTCTCTGCATCGGCTCGGCGCTCACCCCTCCTTCCCCTCCGTGGTAGATGTATACCGCCCCGCGTCCTTCATCCTCGTATGGGGCTCCAACAGCAACATCTGGAAGATAGTAGCGGCACACACCTGAGATGTACAGCCACCGATTGTGTGTCAAAAGCTACCAGTGACAGTTCCCATGTCACTTCAATAACCACCAGAATTTTATGTCACCATGGCTAGTGGGGACTGTGGCAAAGTCACATCAACAAACACCACTGGTTAGGTTTCACTGACAATGACACTACCAGTCTCACGCAAACCGTGAAGATCAGGGCTACGTTGATCTTCAATAACCCATGATTGTCGTCTGCTTCAATGACGTTTTTCACGCATGTTATTGTATCCCAGTAGCCTCCATCGATGCTCATGCTGTTGAGCACTGGATTTTCTGCTCTAGATCCGATTATTTACAGCCTGACAAACAGCTGACTGGATTGTGTGAAGGCTCAGTTCAATATCTCCAAGTTTACTAATGACAGTTTCAGACTCACCTGCATAACCATCACTGTTGATGAGTCGATGACTACCACGGTAATCACAAGCTCACCTTAGTAACCATCACTGTTGATGAGTCGATGACTACCACGGTAATCCCAAGCTCACCTGCATAACCATCACCGTTGATGTCTCCAAGGTTACTGATGGAAGTTCCAAATCTGGCTCCGTGTTCATTGTTGCCCTTGAGAACCGAGCTCCGTGTCAATATCCGCTGTACAATCAGAAAACAACGGAGTTCAGGTTTGCATGAAAAATACGTGAAACCAGAAGGTGATATAGGCCACTTTTAATCTGGTGTAGTCTAGCGGTTAAAGCGTTCGCTCGTCACGAAGCCCCGGGTTCGAATCCCCACATAGTGTGTGAAGCCCATTTCTGATAACCCCTGCAGTGATGTTGCTGGAATGTTGCTAACAGCGGTGTAATATGCAACTCACTTCCTACCTCCCACACTTCTTCACTCACTCTATTTATCGAATGGTAGCCAAGGGGATACCCAACTACGTTTCGTAATCCAAACGTAAGTAATTAGATACAGCTCCGAGCAGCGATGTTGTGCCACATGGATTATTGTCATAAACGGTGACTATGTTTTCGTAAGAGGCGACTAACGGGATCGGGTGGTCAGGCTCGCTGACACATGTCGTCGGTTCTCAATTGCGAAGATTGATGCTCATGCTGTTGTTCACTGGACTGTCTGGTCCAGACTCAAATATTTACAGACCGCCGCCATATAGCTGGACTATTGCCGAGCGTGGCGTGAAACTAAAGTCACTCACTACATGGATGATAATGCGACCTAGCGGTTTGGTTCCAGACTATTGTCTTTGAGAACTTCCTGTTTGTGCTCGGTGTTTACACTAGTTCCTTGACACAGAAGCTGACGTCTGCTGGCAATATCTGGAACTACCAGGGGCGGCGCAGTGTGTGGCCTTCTAGCATAGGGATGGGCTCCACATAAAAGCTTCCTCGCACGGAACTGAGATTCTAGAGGTCTGAGGAAAACTGATCCACTGTCTTAGTTCGGTTTCGACCAGACATGTGAACATGTCGCTGAGTGAGTGTCAGGATTTAGCAAAATTCCAGCAACATGGTGGGGACACCAGCAATGGGCTTACACATAGCAGTGTATGAAATAAGCTCAAACCCCAGTCAGACATCAGGGCTGGTAACTTCAAAATGTTACCACGTGCAGGTAACTTCAAAATGTTACCACGTGCAGGTAACTTCAAAATGTTACCAGCTCCCTAAAGGATTTAACCAGACCAGATCTGGTGAATATTCCTAGATGAATCTAGAACCTTTACCAGACCATCGGGTTGACCAGCTGTAAAATTAGTCTGTCAGACACAAAGCTATTCAGTCTCGGCGGTTGGACGGGCCTTATTTTATACACTGCATACAGTACGCATGAGGGGAATCGAGGGGAACTGTCTTCAACGTGACGAGCGAACGCTTCAACAACTGCGCTACCTCACCGTCCCTAAACACTCTGAAAGGGCTCGGTCGTCAACATATCGTAATTCCTAGTACCTGTTGTAGAGCCTTTCGACAACTGAGTAAAGGAGGATGGATGAAATGGTCAAGCAATATCACGGCTGGGGACACCAGATATGGGTTTCACACTTAGTACCTATATGGGAAATCGAGTCGGAACGTGGAAACGTTAACCGCCCACCGCCCCAGTATAGTAAAGCAGTGGCGTTATTCTGTCAGTTTCCAACTATCCTTTAGCACCTAGATGTTCTACGACAGACGCCGCATTGACAGTATAAATTATATAAAAACAAGAAATGAGACCAAATAAATCCCAGCTGATTAATTAAAAAGGCGATTACACAGAGATTACTCGACGTTAACTGAAAAAATAAAAATACAGATTATATTAAGCTGTCACAATGGCCGTATGCTATGCGTAGTGAAAACTTATCAGAAAACACCAAACCTCTCCGTTTGCATTGACCAGGTTCAGGTAGACAAACACTCTCCCTTCATCCATGTAAATCTTCTTGCTGTAGTCGCTGCCGTCGTTGTCGTCGGTGAAGAACGGAGCCCCGACAAGTAGGTCGTCGTGCTCGTCACCATTTACATCCGCCGTACACAGGGTGGCACCGAAGTAAGCTCCAGTCTGAAATCATTGTAAACTAACTTTGCGAGTTTGAGTGAGTGAATGAGTGGGTAGGTGGGTGATCAGGTGAATGAGTGGGTGGATGGGTGTGTGAGTGAGTGAGTGGATGGGTGTGTGAGTGAGTGAGACAACGTAGACATGAATTCGATGTTAGCCGTAAATGCTGTGCATTCTGCCTCGTCAAATTAGATGTTGACAATGCATGGATTTCGTTCACGTATGTTTGTATGTAATGTATACAGAGAGAGAGAGAGAGAGAGTGAGTGAGTGAGTGAGTGAGTGAGTGAGTGAGTGAGTGAGTGAGTGAGTGAGTGAGAGACCCTGACACACGGTATTACTACAAGGGGAATAAGGTAATTGAGGAGCCAGGAGAGGACACAAGACGAGATGAACGAAGTGCAGATGCTAACGTCAGACAGGAGCGAGAACATCGCCAGGATCAGAGACCCGGACGTCAGCTGAGATCCACCTCCCGGACGTCAGGGAGAGGACAGACTCGACAGGGGTGTGGCCAGGGTCAAGTTAGAGATGACTGTAGGGCGCTTCCCCCAGATGTGGGTAAACATCCTGATGAGAACTCTGAAAGCTCTCTGGCCTTCCTTTTCTGGAATATTTCTGCACTTTCACCAAAATTACACGATACGGACTTTTGTAATTACATTAAAACATTCCATATCGTTGGCGTTACCGAGACATGGAGCAATGCTTCTATTCTAAGATTAGAAGATATATTTACAGATTATGTGCCTATCTGTAAAGATGCAGATAGAATCTCAACAAGTGGTAGACTCTCTGGAGGGATAGTGGTTTTAATTAGAAAATATTTAAGTTAATACATAAAATGGTCAAAAGTTACAGAAAATACTATCTTCATTCTTTTTGATAAGTCACCTTTCGGGCTTGATCTAGATATAATTTATGCATGTGTTTATATCCACCCAGAGGGCTCAACATGGTATGAAGAATTTAGCCCACAATGTGAAAGAGAAATGATTAGATATATTGACTACTTTACCTGATGTGTATATACTATGTGGAGGAGATTTCAACTCTAGAACCGGTACTAAACCTGATTTTGTGGAAGATGATATAATTGAGTACACTGAGAATCATGGTCATTCTATGTGGGACTTCATATTTGTTTACTTCAATCTAGAACGTTTTTCATCCGATAAAGTTGTAGATAACTTTGAAAGTATTTATTAGATCTATGTGTTGTTTTAAATATTCATATGATGAATGGAAGGTGTGGTAATGACAAAGAGGTCAGTGATTTTACTCTTATGGGTGTGAGTGGTGCTAGTGTTATTGATTGCCTTCTAGCTTCATCAATATTATTTGAACATGTCATTCACTTCAGTATAGATTCAAGGTCTGAGTCAACACATCTCCCTTTAAATGAAATTGCACACGACTCGAATGACTAGGAGTGACTATAACAATAACATAAAACGCAAAACCGAAAAATCCTTTATCTTTGTCTGAGATAATAAAAAACTGCAACAATTTAGAGATAATCTACACTCAGATCCTATACAAGAATTGCTTGATAAATTCCTAGATACGGCATTATCTGACACGGAAAAGAGTATTGGTTATATCACAGACGTTAAATGTTTAGCAGCCTCAGATATGAGAAGACAAACGGGTAAACCAATAAAAGAGAACTTTAACAACTGGTTTGATAGTGAAGGCGAAAGTTTAAAGAAAGATAGATGTAAATCATTAAATGACTTTAAAAAAACAAGGACAGGAAATCTTTCGACGAATTATTAGATTGATAGACAGTACTATCTCTGAATTTTTTAAGACTTCAGCGGATATATTAATACCATATTTGGAACTAATATTTAATATTATACTCGAGAGTAGTATTTTCCCTCAATCTTGGTCAGTTGGTGTTATAGTCCCCATTTACAAACAAGGGCATATAAATCATATGAATAATTATAGAGGGATTACCCTCCTTAGCATATTTAGCAAAATATTTACTTATATGGTTAATAAAAGACTCGTACTGTGGGCAGATACTCTGGATAAAATATATGAAGAGCAAGCGGGATTCAGAGAGGGATACTCGACAGTTGACAATGTATTTATTCTCCAAACAACTGTACAAAAACATTTAAGTACCAAAGGCGGCAAATTTCTCGAAAGCACTTGACTCGGTAAATAGAAATAAACTATGTAATCTTTTACGTTTACAAGCCATTTGGGAGTAAGACAGGGCTGTATCTTAAGTCCTTTTCTGTTCAGTTTCTTTATAAATGAATTAGCGAATCAAATTCACGAAAACTGCAATAATGGCATCCAACTACACACGGATATTACTCAGTTTTTGCTTCTATTTGCAGATGATATTATACATGTATTATTTTCCAGTACTATTAATGGCCTACAGAGAGAAATTGACGAATTAGAGAATTACTGCGATAATTGGATACTAAGTGTAAACAGGGATAAGACGAAAGTGGTGGCAAAATATCGGGTAAAGAAACTTGGCTTTTTAAAGGAGAACGCTTAGAAATAAGACCGTTCTATAAATATTTAGGTGTTAACTTCACCCAAACCCTGTCATGGAATAGACACACAGACAGCCGCACAAGCGCAGAAGGTTTTTGTTTCGATCTACAAGCAGTTCAATGCTATAGGAAATGTTGCATCCGAGCCGCTTTTTAAAATATTTGATGTCAAAATAAGCCCAATATTACTGTATGGATCTGAAGTCTGGGGCTTACAATATGTCGATGTAATAGAAAAAGTTCATTTGTATGTCTGTAAAAAATTTCTTGGCGTTAAGACAAGTACATATAGTGCTATGGTTTACGGTGAATGTGGTAGATTCCCATTGCACTTATTTTCTCAAGTTAGTGACATTAGTGACACTAATGGAAAAAACTAATTGGGTAACGAATATTAAAACATTGCTGTTTCAAACGGGGTTTGGCAACGCATGGTATAATCAAAACGTCAACTGCTACCCTAATTTTATAATGTCACTTACCCAGAGACTCAAAGATATTTATGTGCAAACATGGTTTGAATCAATGACTCTATCAAATAAATTTTCTTTTACAAACTATTTAAAACACAAATTAGTTTGGAGTGGTACCTCTCTAGGAAAACAGTAAAGAACTTCCGAGTTAAACTATCACGTTTTCGATGCTCCTCGCATGACGTATGTATAGAAACTGGACGCTATGCTAATATTAATCGACAAGACAGACTATGCCAACTATGCGATTTGAGCAATGTCGCGGATGAGTACCACTTCCTTCTTGTTTGTCCGCTGTACTCCTATCTCAGAAGGAAATATTTACCAATTCATTCTTACAGATACCCAAACGTTATTAAATTTATTTCATTATTGTCATGTACAAACAGTATAACACTTCAGAATTTATCAATGTTTACATACCATGCATCATGGGAAAGAAAGAAACAGAATAATATCTGAAAATGTAAACATTATCACTTGGGAGAACATTTATGTATGAATGTTTAATGGAATAAAGTCTCTCTTCTTCGAGTGAGCGACAACTGGCATTTTGACACAACTGTAATAAACCATAAACATACATGTAACGTAAGTATAAAATAATATGCGATTATTTTCCTTGATAATCAAAAGACACAATCAAGAGACGTTAAAACTAAGAAGAACTATCCCGTCATATATCTGGGAGATTTATTGTGGGATGAGTATGCACGTTGAATAGCAGAAAGAAATCTCCCAAATTTCTAGCACAAATATGCATGATATAATGCAAAAGTGCAGTTAACAATGTACATCAACATGAAATCATGATTATTTATTATTGTCTAAAACATAATTATTTGTGATATGCCACACTCAGCCATAAACCGCACTCTGTTGAGACTGGTCCAAACAACCCAGAGATTGACATCGATACGCAGTAAGGATACGATGACAAGTCAGCGAGCATGACCACCCGATCCCGTTAGTTGCCCTTGACGGCAAGCACGTGTAACAGCTTAATACCAGTTCTAGCCGGTATTAGCGGTATGTTGCAAGATAACTGTATTGATTGCAAATGTATAGCTGTAGATACCTGTGTGGGTTTGGAATAATAAAGATATCGTTATAACACGACAAGCGCACTATTATATCCTCCACTGCTGAGTGCGGCGTAAAAGTAAACTCACTCACTCACGCACTCCCCCGACACATCTGTGACGCTTTCCGCAGTACACCTTACCTTCTCGCCTTCCAGGGTTTGAACTTGAGAAAGCTTGTTTATTGACTTGATATATATTATTATCTGAAAAATAAAGAAAAGGTATCACTCGCTATTAGGCCATATTTTCGTTATGGTTGAGTATTAAGTGGGACCAAGACTTGGACTATGTTCGGTTTCAGCCCGCCCGTGAAGGTCCGGGATAGAATAGGCCTTCCACAACCAATGCAAGCCATAAAAGGCGACAATGCTTGTTGTAAGAGGCGACTAGCGGGATCGGGTGGTCAGGCTAGCTGACTTGATTGACACGTGTCATCGGTTCCCAGTTGCGCAGATCGATGCTCATGTTGTTGATCACTGGACTGTCTGGTCCAGACGCGACTATTTACAGATCGCCGCCATATAGTTGGAATATTGCGGCGTATTACTAAACTGACTCACTGACTTTGGCTCTGCCTTGAGTGAGTTTGTGGTTTATAAGGTATTGCGAGGGATAGGGGATAGGGATAGGGCGGGATAGCAGTAAGGGTAGAGTAGGATGGGGTTAACGGTAGTTATAGGCTTAGGATAATGGATAGGGATAGGGATAGGGTGGGATATTTGTAGGGAAGGGATAGGGTGGGATACGGAAAGGGGTAAGGTTAGGCTTAGAGTATGGGATGGGGGGGAGGGTAGCTGTAAGGTAAAGGTGAGGGTAAGGGGTGGGGATGGAGTACGGATAGGGTAGGGATAGGGGAAAGTGTAACGGTAGAGTAGGGATAGGGTAGGGATAAGGATGGAGTCCGGGTAAGTTAGGAATAGGGGTAGGGATAGGAGTAAGGATGAGGATAATGGTAGGGACAGGGTTGGATATATGACTCGGTAGGACTATTGAGACAGACGGCAGCTCGAGTCAAATTCATTAAATAGGGGAACAGAAAATGTTAAACAACGACCTTGCCTCGGCTATTCGAACATGTTGAAAATGAAGTGACAAAGGTGCACCCCTTCATAATAATAGACCCAACCAGCCGTGTTACGGTCACGCATCAGTATTCACTCGATCAGGTCATGCTGAACAAGCTGTAGTATGGTATCTCAGTGAACTGGCACTATAGAACCAGCTTACGTTTGGGCTTGTACAAACAGCCACACATACACACGCATGCACGTCGTCATATGAGCGACGTTAAACCTCACATCACCTCGCCTCACCACACCTCACCTCACCTCATCTTCTGTTATACTCATTCAAATACAAGTGATGTAGTATCTGACTCTTACTTTGACCATCTCTGCACGAGGGGCACCTGCGGCGAAACATGGGTCTCCTTTTCCACACAAGGTCCCCGTCGCCACGGAGTAGCCTGTTGATTAGGCAGTTTCCATGGTTACAAATCACGTCATGAAGAATAAATGAAATAGATTGTTACACATTTTTTTAAAGCGGCCAAACTATGCATTATTGGCATTGTGATGTTTCAAATGTTTAGAGGATATTTTGTGAGTTTGTTACACATTTCAGTTCCAGACTAAACACTGCAGAATACTAGTCGAGTCCTATCACTTGTCAGTTTACCAAGGTGTTTTCTAACAGCCATGAACACTGCAGAATACTTGTCAAGTCCTATCACTTGTCAGTTTACCAAGGTGTGTTCTAACAGCCAAAAACACTGTAGAATACTTGTCAAGTCCTATCACTTATCAGTTTATCAAGGTGTGTTCTAACAGACATAAACACTGCAGAATACTAATCGAGTCCTATCACTTGTCGGCTTACCTAGATAAGAGTAATCAGGAACTATGAAGGGAATATTGAATCTCTGTACAGATGAAAAGATGTTATTCCTCAGCATTACCACACCCCCTGTGGAAAAAACCAACAGTTGTCATAATGTGAGTGGGTATATGGAGTTTATAAACAGCATGCTAATATTAGACATTCATAAGTCATATGAGAATGTGTGTTGGAAATTTGAATTTGTTGGAGTGAACTTCAGTTCAGGTTTGTCATGCTCATGGTAGTGAGTAAGGATAGTTGTCTACTTTCATCAGAGTTCGATATATGTAATGCTTTCATCAGAGGCATTTTCTACTTTCATCAGAGACATTTTCTGTTTTCATCGTGGACATGTTCTGCTGACACCAGAGATATTTTCTACCTGGTCAGAGACATGTTCAACTTTTATCAGAGACGTTTTCAGTGAGTGAGTGAGTGTGTTTAGTTTTACGCTGCACTCAGCAATTTGCCAGCTATATGGTGGCAGTCTGTAAATAATCGAGTCTGGACCAGACAATCCAGTGATCAACAACATGAGCATCGATCTGCACAACTGGGAACCGATGACATGTGTCAACCAAGTCAGCGAGTCTGTCCTCCCGATCCCGTTAGGCGCCACTTACGACAAGCATTGTCGCCTTTTATGGCAAGCATGGGTTGCTGAAGGCCTATTCTACCCCGGACCTTCACGGGTCAGAGACGTTTTCAACTTTCATCAGCAGATATTCTGCGTTGTTCCATCAGCTATGTTTTTGCCTAATAGTATTCATAAAATCTAATTTTGACCAATTTGTCTGAAATCGTGCTGTTCTCTCTCAGCAAGTCCTGTTTTCGAGTTGTTTCAGAAAATATATTTTAATTCGAACCAAACTATACAACATATACATTACACCCGCCCACCCCCACCCCTTCACATATACACGTAGATAGATAGATAGATAGATAGATAGATAGATAGATAGATAGATAGATAGATAGATAGATAGATATGATGTCATATGCTGTGTAATTGAAGTGGAAAAACCCCTATGAAATATTTCTTGGTTTCAATGGCATGACCAGCTACCCCTCACCCAGAAAGAACCCATTGCTACCAAAGCGGCACCACTGAGGGCTAAGCTATAAAGATGATGGTGACGCATAACTAAGTCTGGTAACCAACCACTCCACTCCTTGAAGCCGGGTATTCCTAACAGAACTGTGCCGTCCTGAAATAAGAACAATAAGCTGAATCGCTACCCGGAAACAGCAAGTTATTTAACAATGGCAGTCCAAACAATGTTGGACAAGTATCAAAACAAGTGGCTTTCTGAGAAAAGGTGAGTGAGTGAATGAATATAGATTCAAGCCTCTTTTAGCAATATTCCAGCAATATCATGGCGGGGGACACCACAAAATAGGCTTTACACATTGCACCCATGTGGGGAATCGAACAGGACACTCTGGTGTGACAAACGCTTTACCCACCAGGCTACGCCACCTGCCCCCGAGTACAAGCATGGGGTCTCAGGAAGATATACCGCTATACGAGAAATATCTCTAGGTCATCTACGTTTCACATCTTTCAAAGCACCTAACACATACAATTTGTCAAAAAGATTACTGCTTGACAAGCATTTGATGAGCCAGCGCAGAGAGAGCGTTTGTTACAAGCGAGCGGGGCAAGTCATCTGGACGAATACACTTGGTTGATACAGGTAGACTGGCGATTAAGCACGTGCAATACATGCTGACCGAGGCGTGAAATCAATACTGCTACAGTTTAACCCGTGACTGTTAACACGATTTGGCATAGCAAAAAACGATTCACACGAGGAAATTGAATTTTTCAATATTTAGACGACAACCTGATTCCCTCCTGTTTCAAATGGAATATTCTGAAGGCCGCCATTTGTCAGGTCGTGGCTCATCTAATACTAGTCAAGCAGCAAGTATATTTTAAAAAGCCAAACCGTTAGGCCTTATGAGTGAGTGAGTGAGTTTAGTGTTAGGCGTAATAATGTTGGTGAAGATACTAATAGTAACCACTCAAATAATTACACGAACGGTCACCACAAATGTGGGACATAAATACTGTATTGTGATTGAAGTATTAATATGTTGACAAGCATCATATGCCTTACCTCCATTACATCACCTGACATTCCGCTCTCTCCCATACCGTTCCAATATATGTACTTGGAAGACCCTGCTCTTGTCCGAACATAGTCAGTTGCCCCAGAGATTTTCAAAGGATACGAGTATTTGACGTTTGAATCTTTGGCTGCGATGCATCGTCCAATGAGGAACGCATAGTTCTGGTCTTCGAACGCTAAGTCAACGTACCGGGGCGCGCATATCTGCAACAAGGGGTAAATGTGTGTCCTGTAGACCAACCGCTGGTATAGAAATCTGTATTGTCGAGTTTTGAACAAGGGCATTTACTGCAAATTCTGATACTACGTCATACTGAAACTACTACTACTACTACTACTACTACTACTACTACTACTACTACTACTACTACTACTACTACTACTACTACTACTACTACTACTACTACTACTGCTGCTGCTACTGCTACTACTACTACTACTGCTACTACTACTACTACTACTACTGCTACTACTACTACTACTACTACTACTGCTACTACTACTACTACTACTGCTGCTACTACTACTACTACTGCTACTACTACTACTACTACTACTGCTGCTGCTACTACTACTACTACTACTACTGCTACTACTACTACTACTACTACTGCTAGTACTACTACTACTACTACTGCTACTACTACTGCTACTACTACTACTACTACTGCTACTACTACTACTACTACTACTTCTACTGCTACTACTACTACTACTACTACTACTATTGCAACTACTACTACTACTACTGCTGTTGTTTCCACTACCACTTCTACTACTGCTGCTACTACACCCAAATACGTTACACACTCAAGGATGCCTGTTTACTCAGTGACTGACTATGATATCTGTTTGCTCTGTGATTTATGTTGAATGACTGTGGTCTTTATACTCACTGCGATGTCTGTTTATTTGTTATCTATGCTGACTTACTATGGCGTCTGTTTACTACATGATTTATGCTGACTCATTGCAAAGTCTGTTTACTCTATGCTCTATGCTAACTTACTGTGGTGTCTGTTTACAAAATAACCTATGTTGACTCACTGTGGTATCTTTGATTAATGCTGACGAACTCTTTTACTTTGTGATTAATAATATCTGTATCATGACTGAATCTGAATGACTTTTGTTTTACGTCGATTTTAGCAATATGCCACCAGGTATCACACATTTTCATGTGGGGAATCGAACCCGGTTCGTGATGAGCAAACGTATTACCCACTAGGTTACCCTACCGTCCAGCTAACACCGTGAGCCCATTCTCTCAACTCAGGTGCTGAGAAACATAGCATCATATTCAGGCAAACATGGACATCCAACTATACATTACTGAACCTTGGTATGCCAAGGGACGCAACTCTGAACAGTGAGTGGCTACGTACTGGGTGATTGAGCTAGAGTTATCCCTGTGCGTTGTCATAGTTACCGTAGTTGTGTCGTTCGACTGCAGGATGACAGAGCCATACATCTCGTGGGAATTATACAAGGTTCCAGATATTGACTCCAGATCGCCTTGGGGGCAAGAAATCAAAGCATTTAACAAACTTCAGTGCTTCATAGCTTCGGTGTATAAAATGAGTGAGTGTGTGAATGCCATTCGTCTCGGCCATTTTCAGAATGTATTTTAGTTATTTTACAAATTAATTGAAAGTCTCCTCGGTTTAACTAGAGACCCGATAATGATAAAACGGAAAATGGGAAGGTATTAACAGGTATTTGTTAACACATAGTAACAAAAAGTTTCTTTTCACATACACAAACATTTGTGTTCAGTAATTTACGTCTTGTTAGTGGTGCAATGAATTGATGCTTTTCATTCGGCCGTTATAATAAAAAGGCCACGCTGAACTCTAAGCGCATAGAACGTTATTTTTCCGGATAACCCAAGCCTCCTGTGAGACGCTTGAAGGTTAATTGTCATATGGCGTATTCCATCAGGTACCCATTCACCGCTGGGTGAACACAGGCAATTTTGAACACATTCCTTAAGGTGAGACCGAATGTGTAAGGTGTTCTTCGTTGTCCCAGGACAGAAATCATTGAAAGACAACCTGGCAAACACGGTCCCCCATCCAAGGACTCTCAATGGCCAACGTTGCGTAACTTCAGCTGATTAGCTGATTTGTGACCTGAGCTCTGAGACTTGACAGCACACCAACACCAGATAGATGCCAACTGTTCAGCGACCTCATATTGCTGTATACTGAGCTATCCTTGCATAAGCCCGCAAAGAAACAACAAACATGTTTGTCGTAAGAGGCGACAAACGGTATCGGGTGGTCATGCCCGCTGACCTGTTTGACACATGTCATAGTATCCCATCTGTGATGATCGATGCTCATGCTTTTTGTCTGGTCGAGACTCGATTATTTACAGACCACCGCCATACTGTTAGAGTATTGCGGCGTAAAACAACAACCCAAGTAACCTTTGCATGGACAGTCGTTGCATTCAGAGATTGGTTTTGGAACACCTTAGATTGTTATCGATGATTTCAGTAATCTAGTCTTTATAAACACAAATAAAAGCACCTAATTCTAACACTGCATTTAATGTATGAACTCACTGTATAAAATTTTCGTCGATGAAGTTCGAATGACAAATAGATAACTCACTATCGTCGTGATTGATCTTATATGTCTGTACACAATTCAGGGGTTCTGTCACGTCACATTCGTGCGAGGCACCGGTAGCGTTTCTTCGTGCAGAATTGTCCTTGGGTGCACCCACGATAAGCCTAGAAAAAGAAAACAAGGTCTGCACACGTATGTCACGGAGAGATGGGTAAAGAAATAAGTATGTAGACTGAATCTTCAGACGCTTCAGTGGGCTTCATCAGAAGTGTCACAGACGTTTGGTTGGGAGAGATATTTACCTGTGGGCGTCAATACGGCAATGTAAAAGTATCTAGTGTGTGTTCCCATGGATCCGTATAGCAATAACGGATACACCTGACATAGGATTTGTAACTAGCACGGACACACATACACACACACACGCGCACGCACGCACGAACGCACGCACGCACACACGCAAGCACTCATCCACACTGATACTCTAGAAGGATATAAATTTTCCCTGCATGTGCAGCTGTCTGTGTTGAATACGTATATGGGCCCCAAAAGCATGCAATATCAGAAGGTGACAAGGCGTTCTCATCGGAATCAGGAAGTTGTTCAAAGTGAATGGGAGGCGGGGGTGTAGTTTCCGAATTCCGTTGCAACGATGACTGTCAGGTAAGAAAGGTATGTGTAGAGATGAGAGCGAGGAATGAACTCAAGCCAGAACAAGTGAAACTGACTCCGATACTGTAAACAAGGACAGTCTGGCGTCGATAAAAGTTTGCGATTGAATATGTGCAGTCAATACCATAAATGCGACGATAAAAGTTTGCTAGTTTTAAGACTTTGATCAGTATACTCACTTTGTCATTTTATGTTATGAAAGCAACAACACGGAAGCGTCACTTCACACACGGTGATTGCTTCCTGTTGTTTTGTAATGCCACGTAAGCGACAGACAAGTACTGTTAATAGTGGGCCCGATTGCTATTGTTCTGTTGTCTGCACAAGCACTTTCAAGAAGTGGGCGATTATATTCGAGTAGCGATATTCCTTTGTTACATGTCATTATATCCTCCAGCTCAGGAGAGCCACGATGCGATCCCGCTAGATTCCCCTTCCCCCTTTCATATTTTCATTCTCGCGAAATCTGAAAGTTATTATTAAAATATCTCTCAAATAATATCTATGGTCGTCTTTTCCCCAATATTAATGACTTTCCGCACGGTAACGGGATAAACCAGGGGCAAATAAATCCGTTTTCGAAGCTCCGTACAAATAACATGTGAGCCGATTCTTTTGATGGCGGGTATCGTTCGAAAGCCCTGAACATGTATAGATATTTGTTGTAACAGAAACTACAAACTAAATGCAGAGTAACCATTGTGACAGTATGTAACGATTCATAACTACACACAAATACATGACATTAAACTGGAAGAACGTCAGCTGTATGACACTAAACGCGACATTATTCTGCCGCTGGGGAGGTAGGGTAGCCCAGTGGTTAAAGATTTTGCTCGTCACGCCGGAGACCTGGGTTCGATTCCCCACATGGATACAATGTGTGAAGCCCATTTCTAATGCCACCTGTCGTCATGTTGATGGAGCGGGTGAGTGAGTTTAGTTTTATGCCGCATCATGTGGGACTGCAATAAGCTATTTAACACTACAATATGCCGTGACAACACCCAAATATGGAAAGCGAAACAACATCGAACTATACTCACTTGTATGACTATATCGGACTATAGCCAGCTATAAAGTACAATGCTGCACTATTGTAACCTGTATGACTATATCGGACTATAGCCAGATATGTGGTGCAATACTGCACTCCAGTCTCCTGTATGACACTACATGGGACTATAGCCAGCTAGATGGTACAATACTGCACTATAGTAGAATGAATGTACTTACTCTTGGAACTAAGCTTATATCATCCTTTTGTAGAAATTTACTTACGAATAAATTATTACCTATGGTTTCGATTGGGATGTCACGACTCACCAAGCTAGATGGTACAATACTGGACTATGGTCACCGGTATGACACTATATCGGACTGTAGTCAGCTATATGGTACATTGCTGCTCTATAGTCAGCTGTATGACACTGTATGGCACTATAGCCAACTGTATAGAGCGATACTGCACTACAGTCAGCTGTATGACATTATATATTGAACTGTAGCAAGCTATACGCTACAAATCGGTCTATAGTCACCTATATGACGCTATATCGGACTTTCAGGACACAAATCGGGTTACTACCGATGGACATGTTTGCTGTCATTGTCGGTGTCATCGTTTCTAAAAATTCTAGATCTTTACTCATGGTGCCAGTCACTGGATTGTCTCGTCCAGACTCGACTAAACTGCGACGTCATATAGCCTGCGTGTTGGTATGTGCGGCATCAACAACTGCATTGCACTTAGTTAAACTATAGCCAGATGCTGACACTACATAGTACTATAATCAACTTAATGAAACAATTCGATGCTCCATATAAGGTCATAACATTACACTTCACTACATATAAGGGAATACATGCAGTTTATCTGAGCCGAACAATTTCTAACCAAATCGGGTTGGCATATTGTATAATATCTAACATTAAACTTAATTACAAGGAAAATTGAGAACGTGTTAAACAAGTTATGTTTTTTGTTTAACGTTTCATTCAGCAATGTTCCATTTTTTCGTGTCTGTCAGTACATAACGGTCTTACTCCCCGACCCCTTTCATCGAGTCTTACCACAAGCATGGGATGGTGAATGCCAGTTCTATCTCGGACCTTTATACCGACGGGGAAGCGGCTTGTAAATATTCACAAAGACCTATAATTGAGTACATTTCTCTAGGATACAATTCCACGAAGCGATCTTAGCAAGAAGTCAAGATTTGAATGTTACGTTAACGAAACCTGTAGCACGAGATGACTGTGGGTAGCGTTACACAGACTCGATTCGTTTGCAGTGACTTCCTGTTGAAAGACGTGACAATACAATAATTTCCTTCACTTACTTATATCCAGACTGAGTCCTCTTGAAGGCACTAGCGTATCCAAACATGCTTTGTCTTGGCCCATGGAGGACACGTGCGTGGACAACGTCAATGTTGTAACTGGAACACACATCTACAAGAAATAGACAGAGAAGAACTGGAAGAGCGGCCCGTCCAGATGTCGCCATGCTGGATTCTGAGTGAGTGTTGACTGGTCGAGTGAGGCCGACTTCCGCGCCAATAGGAAGGATGATCAAGTATTCATGACATTATTGCTCTGACTGAGCCCATGACGTAAGAGATACCATATAAAAGGAGCGCACCATATACCATATAATGGGCACCTCCTTCATGGGAGTGACAAGTACACCTCAAATGATAATATAGCATGTGTTTCATTTAGGATTACACGTTCTCCGTAAAGTGCAGAATCCAGTTCATTTGTTGGTTGAGTCCCATTCGGGATTCGAACCCACACCCCTATTTCATGCACCTAATCACCACCACTCAAAGTCAACCGAAAGTATTTATAGAATCTGTAGTTTATTGGGAAAGCGTAATCCCAAATATAACATACGCCATTTCTAAATGGCACTGTGTATCCACTAGTAAAAGATTCAAAAGCGACATAAAACTCTGCTGACTCACTCAATTCTGGAAATTCTCTCTACAATGTTCACTTGTGACCACAATTAACAGTCGGCAACATCAGCAGCAAACAGAAAGAATTAGAAATCATGTGATGCTATTGATGTTATTTCATTAATTTTGCTACTTCCTAAATGTGAAAGATCAGAGAAAAGAACGGGAAACAGCATGCAACTTTGTCTTACTCCAGTATAATTATGTCCTTAACATATTACCCACGTCATGTATACATGTATTAGCTTTTATAGATGGTTTTATTTCTGAGTACATGGTTTAAAAGGCGTTATGCTTAACCAGATATGCCAGATTGTAAAATGGCGTTAGGTAATTTTGATTTCTATGCAGAATGCAAATTTTGTTGAACTCCTCCCCACCCCAAACAAAACAAACAAACAAAACCGTGAAAATCAATCTACAATGAAACATGCTACTACTTTAAATATCTGAAGCCTGAATAACAATGAACAGCACGTGGTAATACGGTCGATTTACGTAAAAAACCCAAACACGTGGACTACGGGAACAGACAAGATTACTTTTTAGTCGTCAGTACAGCAGTTTCTCAAATTGTGATACTGAAATATCAACATTATTCGACAATAATACAGTTATGTGCATTAATACGACTTTTAATAACGAGCTCGGCCTTAAACAACCAACCCTCCACCACAATTCAAACACACAACGGCAGCTACATGGTGAGCACATTTATTAAAAAAATATACAATAAAAGTGTGCAGAAGTGTGTTTCGGTGATTTGAATGGTTTAAACACAATGACATGAGTATGTTATATCGAATCCTTGTGATCATGATAAGGGCATGCTTGTTGCGCTCTTCAATGGCAAAGAAAACAAACTAATGTTAAAGCCGTTTCAGGAAGCCATTTTATCTTCTATTCAGAATTATATATAATAAAAATTAGATATAATGGCACTACAATCGCGCTGTTCATGTTCAGAGCATTAATCAAATTAACTATTCTTCTGAATGTATCAAATGTGTTACAAAGACACGAGTAGCCGTATGTGCTAAATTCGTTTATGCTTTTTATGATTCATCCAAGGCTTGTAGCTACAGATATTTTATCGTTTGAAAATAGCTTTATATATCTCCAGAACACATCATTTACATTGTTAAAATTTCAAACTACAGTAACAACCGTCAACCTGTAGAGGTTTGTCGTTGGAATGGTACTCCGCTAAATGACAGGAAATGCATTTTTCTAAAATGTTTTGAAATGTGCAAAGAAAACGACATCTACAAATGTTTCATACAAATACACATTTTGTGAATAACTGCTGAACTGAGGAAATGAGCATTTTTGTGTTAACCTCTCACTCTTGTATATTTGATCTTCATATGCAGCAAGAAAGCAATACAGATTCTGCCGTTGTTAATAATTAATGAAAATATTTCAGAGAGAATCGAGGCATCCCCATTCCCAGTCCAAGCGGAAGACACCAACAAGAGCTGGTGTAAGTTATTCGCCTTCTATAAATTTTTAAAAAATGGTAAGGGAACTGTACTTTCAATGCACGATTGTCGAAACTGGTAGATACATGGGATTGAATCAAAATTGATGCAATAATGATGGATGTGTTGAGAATGAATCACCGCATAGAGGAGAAAACCCTGCCACAGGACCACAATCTTGTAGGTCAATCTTTACTAGACTGCAACTCCTTCAACAACAATACCGTGCACGAGACATGTTGAGGATTCCAGAATTGAACAACGTTTGGAGAGGCTGGAAGGGGCAGTTAGTCAACTGAATAGTCTGTTCAACGATAAACAGATACTTTCATTGGTGCTATGGACACACTGAACAGTGAAATAAGAAAAGAGAAGGAACCATCCTACAATGAAAATGTATCGGAACAGACACAACGGAAGGTGACCAACCGCCAGTTTTGGGATTTGAAACCGGTCGATGTACCCGTGAACATTAACGAGGAACGATCACAGTGGTTGTTATAACAAGTAGACAAATTGTGGATGTGCAGTGCCTTTCTCACGGCTCAACAGCAAGAGACGCTCTAGCCGGTGAAATCATCGTCAGAATGTTCACTCTGGGTGAAATCTATAGCAGAAATGTAAGAGGAAACGTGAAAGGTGGAAGCACCTTTGATAAAACAATGATGGACACCCTCTTCGGAATGTGTTTCAGGTTTTTCCCGTCTCAACGTATTTCCAAGGACACGAAAATAATTAGTGTTAAACTGAACGATTTTGACAGGCAACTGTGGTGCAGAAAGTTTAAGCAAGTCCAACTTCCTGAACTATGAACTTCTTAGTTACATCCAACACCGAGCTTGTGTTCAAGTTTCTTCAAGAGGAAGATCGATTGTTGGCTTTTGATCTGTACGCTGTAGCTTTCTCTTGTTCTTGTAATGTGATTATAATGTAGTGAGTGAGTGAGTTTAGTTTTACGCCGCACTCAGCAATATTCCACCTGTCTGGCGGCGGTTTGTAAATAATAGAGTCTGGACCAGACAATCCAGTGATCAACAGCATGAGCAATTGGGAACCTATGACATGTGTCAACCAAGTCAGCGAACCTGACCACCCGATCCCGTTAGTCGATTCTTACAACAAGCACAGTCGCCTTATATAGCAAGCATGGGTTGCTGAAGACCTATTCTACCCCAGGACCTTCACGGGTCGATTATAATGTACATGTTGTCATGCCTGTAAACGCTAAAAAACAAAATGCAGTTCTAACTTTAAAGTATTTATGCATGTTATTTCACACGCTAATGGCATAACTGACATCAGATGTCATATGAATATAGGCATGAAAAAAATTGACGCAGACATTACATCAATAAAATCGTATGTACAAATGGCTTCTTGCATTCTCCTACAATGTGACTTTGTGCAAGCTCTTTGCACTTAAAACCCGGAAGCTACAACCCGAGCAACAACTCGATTTAGTCCATCGACGAGCTTGTTACATCCATATATACACTTCAAAAAATGAAACTTGACATGCTGTTTGGGTTTTTATTTACTGGGCGCATAAAATCATCACTTTACAGACTTCCAAACCTGAATATCCAGAAAGTGTTTGGTAAAACCGCAGAGAACTATTAAAACCACTTTGTCAAGTTTCCTTTTTAAAGAGTATATTATATTACTAGTACATATATTATTGTATTGTGACTTTTTATCTGTGACATTTTTTCCTCAAGCTACTAACTTGCAGCATAACAAATAGTGGATAACGGACAATGCACACACTGACCACAAGGATTGAAGTCAGTATACAGAAAGGATTTAATTAACATTCCAATTTGGCTGCTATTTGATTAGTTGAGTCTATAACTTGGTTAATTCTTTCGTCGGCTGATCGTACGTAATTACCTTGCTTTCTTTTCCTGACCAAAAGGACAATAAGACGTTGTCGCTCATAACGTCGTATGCTTTGTTATCTATTTGCCACAAATAGCGATCTAACACTATGAAACAATGCATCTTACTCGTATTTTGTCAAATAGAATTTACGATATTTTAGACATCATCTGCTTAGATATTTTCATATGGAAGCAGTTTATTTGCAAGCAACAGACATCATTACATGATCTTAGGTGTGTATTAACTACATGGATATAGGGGTAAAACGGTTCACGTCTGTGTGAGTGTTGGGAAGGAGTTATATTGATCTACTTATAATGCATCTACTCATGTACAAACTCACTTTCGCGTCGCAATTTTTTAATGTGAATTTACACAAACCTTTCAACGACAAGAAATTCATGTCACAAGAAGTGGCAACAAAGGTCATATATATCTTAGATGGGTCCTCCTTTGGTCAAAACTGTTCCCTCCGAACTGCGTGTGTCACGGATGTGTCATATATATATTCAACTGCAAAAGAAACGCAACTTTTGTCAAGTTCTAAATAAAGACATTATTACGAACGCTTACGTTTATGAGATTTCATATTTTTTAAACTTGCGTTTCTTTTAGTTTAGTACATATAACAATAGTGCAACCGTAACAAAATAGAGTCTGTAAGTAGGTCACGATACTTCGCGAGACCTTAGGTTGTTTAGTACTTCCGGTGACAAACAACGTTTCATACCTTTCCGAATGGTTTCATGGTTATCAGGTGACAGAGAGGAACTGATAACCCACGCAGGAATAACAAACACCTCATATCATCATCCATAAATTAGTCAACTATTACGACAGTTAACAACTATGACGGTCAAGTATGGTTGTACACGTGGTCCGGTCTAGTCAAGCCATATTTGGCTGTCCCGCAGTTTAGAACCAGAACTGGTTCTTGAATATACGATTGTCAACGAAAAGCTGGAACAGGAAGTAATGTTATAAGGTGAAAATTGCATTCACATACAAGAAACGATTTATACATCTATCACTGAGATTTAGACCATGGAATGATGTAACTTCTAACGAATCAGAGAGATTGTAGAGGGTCATGTGATAAGGGTGGAGCAGGCTCGAACACCTTAAAAAGATACCGCAGCACTAAAAAGGTGCGAGGTGCGGTGCGGGTTGAAGAGACAGCAGAACGTTCACATTCCGAGAGCTTGCCCTACCTTGTCCAGGCCAAGACCAATTGTTATGAAGAGAGGGATCGAGTAAACCGATGTGATTATAGAAACTTGTGTTGAGTTATTCATCGTATGCCAAAGTGCCAGTACATGAATGCTATGTGTTAGTTAGGAATCCCGGTCGTCAGACCACTTATTCCTAGATGTAGCCCCCCGGACAGACCAAGCGAGTATGCCACCAGAGCTGGCAGCACCCCCAATAAGGCAGAACGGTCATCGTAACAGGTAACTGGTAAAAGGGTTGGCTAACACCCAAATCCCAGTTACGACAGTAATATCGCAAGTTGGTGCGCGCAAAAGGAGACGGAAAACAGCTCATTAGCGGAAATATCGAGTTGAGACTTATACGCTATATGGCCTGTCGAACTGTGTCTGTCTGCATGTAAAATCCATTAAACGTCAAAGCTCAAAATTAAAACTAGGGGTGACACTGAGGGGAAAACAACTATTGTGATAGCAATAGTCTTTAGCAACATACTATTGAGATAGCAATAAAGCAATAAAGTTGTTGGTCTGTACCAAACAGTCGGTTATAATATCGCGCGTCTTAACTACACAGTCGTCTCTGCAGCATGCCCAAGATCACAGGCAGTGATGACCAGAAAGTCACAGACCTTCTCTCCAAGAAATACGGGAAATGACGGTCAGTATATCACCCCCTTTACCTTCGTCTATAGCCATGGGTACAGTGAGCGGCTGTCAGAATATCATACATATTACCTTTGTTTAGACAAACTGAGCCAAAAGTACAGTGATTGTGATTGTGTACAGGATGTAATAACCCTCGTCAAAACAAGCCCTCAAATGCACAGGATGTAAGGTTATCGCACACCCTACCTTCGTTTCGACAGACTGTCCCCAGGGGTAGAGCAGGGGCTGGTCAGGTTGGATCATGGTGGCTCCAGTGTAGTACCACAGAAAATCAACCCACTGGATCCAAAACAAAAGGACGCGTTTTGCAGTTATCCCTTTCATAGCCAGGTCGTTTCATCTGGAGCAACAATATCGTGCCTTACAACCGGAACTGCATGGAGTTAAATGAAACCAGGGTTGTAAGCGTTCGTTTATTATATCAACACTTACACATGCTTCGGCACATCCGCAGGGACATATAGTGACATCAACGGTACTATACCCGCAATAGAATAAATTGGTTGGATAGTTTGTTGTTATCGCCGCACTCAGCAATATCCCAGCCGTCTGTAAATCATCGCGTACAAGACAATCCAGTGATTTACATAATGAGCATCGATCTACGCATTTGGGACATGATGACGTGTCAACCAAGTCAAAGAGCCTGACCACCTGATACCGTTAGTAGCAAGGATTCCAACCCGAATCTTCACGGGTGTAAGGGTATATAGAGTAACAGAAACGTTGGTGATCTAGAATATACGCCAAATGTGAGCTTTGGTCGTTGGTTGCATTTTTAAGTCTGGACCAGACAATACCGTGATTAAAAGACTGAGCATCGATCTATGATAGATATGATGACATGTGTCATCCATGTCAGCGAACCTGAACACCCTACGCCGTTAGTCGTCCTTTCCGACAAGCACTGGTTGCTGAATTCTAACTTGTTCGCTCGTCAGGCCAAAGACCCGTGTTCGATGTCGCACATGAGTACAATGAGTGAAGGCCATTTCTGGTGTCTCGGGCCGTGATATTGCTGGAATATTGCTAAAAGCGACCTAAAACCAAACTCATTCACTCTCTTGATTGACAGTGGGACGGTGCCCGGGTTTGCTGTCAGGAACAAAGCCTTTCTAACACTATGGTTAACATAGACGAGTGTATTGTTAGGGGATCATCATCATCGTCATCATGCTTTAGCAGGATCTGACACACCCCGACTCAATGTTCCTTTGTTTACAGGTAATGACGCCAATCTACCCCGAAAATCCACCCGGCAAAGTCAACATCTGGATCATCGTCGGCAGCGTCATTGGCGCCGTCATCCTCCTCATCTTAATATTCATCGTGCTGTTGAAGGTAAATTGTCTGAACAATAAATTGCTCATCGTTACAGCTGTATGGACTGTGAACTGTTCATTGCTATGATTGTTTGGACTGTGAAGTGTTTATTGCTGTAGTTGTCTGGACTGTGAATTGTTCAATCTTGTAGTCGTCTGACTGTCAATTAGTAGTTAGCAGGTAGTGCTTGCCTGGCGTGGAACTTGTTCATCGCTAATGGTGTTTGACCTGACCTGATAGCTGTCTTCAAGACAGAAGTTATGTGGACTGTTAACTGCTCATCCTTGAAGTTGTGTGGTCTGTTCATTGTTCTACGCAATAGTTGTCTGTATACCCTCCGGCGTTGTAGTTATTTGGCTTATACATTGTTCAACATTGTAGTTGTCTGGCCTATAAATCGTCCAACGTTGTAGTTGTCCGATCTGTAATTTGTTAAATATTGTAGTTGTGTGGGCTGTAAATCGCCCAACGCTGTAGCTGTCTGGCCTGTAATATGTTGAACATTGTAGTTGTCTGGCCTGTAAATTGTTCAACATTGTTGTGTGGCCTGAAAATTGTTCAACGTAGTAGTTGTCTGGCTTGTAAATTGTCCAACGTTGTAGTTGTCTGGACAGTGAAATGTGTATGATCTGTAATTTGTTGAACATTGTACTTGTCTGGCCTGTAAATTGTTCATCATTGTTGTGTGGCCTGAAAATTGTCCAACGATCCAACATAGTTGTCGGGACAGTGAAATGTTCAACATTGTCGTTATTTCGATTGTAAATTGTTCCACACTGTAGTTATTTGGATTGTAAATTGTTTGCTGGCCTGTAAATTGGTCAACATTGTAGTTGTCAGGACTGTAAAATTCTTAAACGTTTTAGTTGTCTAGACTGTAAATAGTTCAATGCCGTAGTTGAGTGGGATGGGAATTATTCAGCTTAAATCGTAGTGTGGACTCACCAACCGCAATAACAAGTGTTTCTAAGTAGCCATTCCTAACATATTAAGTACCATTTGAATCTCAGCTTAAAAAGATAAACATGACCTCATTTATTACGCCCATACTTCATATGATTGTCCCTTGAATATGTAGTTGTCTGATCTGATCTTATTATTGTTTGGTTCTATATAGCCACATAGGTACTGAGTGGCCAATGTCTCCGCGAGTTTTAAAGCAACATATTGAAATGATTTAGTCAATGACAGTAATTATTATTCATACACAGCATGCGGTCATGGATGCCGCCTCTAAACAGCGTTTATACACACACGGTGTTCATATTCCAAACCACTTGTATTTGAAACAAATCACATCAGGCATAGTGATCCGAAATACAAGGCGAACATAGCCTTATATGGCAACCCACCATGTAATAACAACGCACTGTGTAACAAAATCTTCAAAGTCCCATAACACTTTCCTAATTTTATCACCAAGCTCGCTGGTACTTTTGCGTAAGCGTGGAAAAATGACTGAAACTCAAAGTTGAAGATGTTCTTGCAGGTATAATAATGTTCTACACCCTTAACTAAGTGTAAACTTACGCTTAAACCTGCCTCATGATATGAACTGTTAACAATTCTGACTTTTCTGGTTACAAAACGCGTTGAACAAGGAAAACAATTGTGGAACCATAACTACTACATTGCTGCAGTTTGTGAAACTATATAGTTTCCAAATTTTGCTAGCCACTGGAGCTAGCTATGCCTGGAAGTTACTACCCACAAAATAATTCACTAGTCCGAAATTTGAATGTTGAAACTAGGTAAAAGATTACAAAAATAGATACCTAACAGCAAATCTTTAATCAGTGGCATATATTTGTAGCAAACTCTATTGTACATAATCCCTAAGCAAATGTAAATATAACAGAAATATAGGATTGTATTAATTCATAAACAGGAGACGTCCAATCTGTGAATACATGATCTTTAGTTCAGTATGTAGCTAAATGTATGTAAATTTTAGATATGTATTTAGAACCATTGTAGAAGAGTGTGTTTGGAATTGAATAATTCACATCAAGATAACAGTTTAGCCATGCAAAGCTGAGATTAACAAGCACGTTCTAGCGCGTTTTTACATGAATGGTTTGCCTTTTACGTTCTTTTCCTTTCAGAAAGAAATTGGGAATTTCAGTTTACCATACTGTGACACCATGAATAGGTTTAGTGAGGACAGAACGTTTTTTTACACAAATATTTCGTTTTCACATTCTTTTCTTTTCAAGGAGAAATTGGGGATTTCAGTTCACTATATTGTGTCCACCCTGAATGGATTTGCTGAGGACAGCGTTTTTTTACGAATATTTCGGGTTTTTTAACACTATTTTCTTCACTTTTCTTTTCAGTGAGAGATTGAGCATTAATGGTTTTCAGTTTGTTTAAGCTGAAAAAGGTTTAGAGTAGTTTTTTTACTTAGAGCAATGTTTTTGTTATACTTTGTTCCTTTTCAAGGAGGGACTGAACATTTTTATTCATAGCAATTCTTTTGCTGGACAAATGTGTTTATTTTTAAAAACCGAGTCGACACTTTTGCTTGAAAATTCCATTATTTAAAAAAAAAATACATATACTGTTTTAACCTCTATTTTTCTCTATGACGGCATGGCTCCCGTTTCATCTTTGGCAGACTCCGCGGGAACTCCGTTGGACTCCTCTGGACTCTCTTTGGCATCTTCAGGGGCTTTGCTATTTCGTGGAGCACGTGACTGGTTTCTCCCGTAGTAACCGCTCTCTCGCTTCCATTTCTGCACCTTTCCCTTTTTCTCCCGCTTGAAATAGCCACACTGGAAACATATTCAAGGGACAGTCACATGAAGCATGGGCGTAATAAATGAGGCCATGTTTATCTTTTCAAGCTGAGATTCAACACAGTACGTAATATGTTAGGAATGATTGGTTAGAAACACTTGTTAATTGTTGGTGAGTCCGCACTGCGATTTAAGCTGGATAATTCACATCACACACAACCACAGCATTGAACAATTTACAGTCCAGACAACTACAGCATTGAAGAACTTACATGCCTGAAAACTACAATGTTGGCCAATCGAAATAACCACAATGTTGAACAATTCACTGTCCAGACAACTACATCCTTGGACAATTTTCAGGCCACACAACAATGATGAACAATTTACAGGCCAGACAACTACAACGTTGGACAATTTACAGGCCAGACAACTACAATGTTCAACAAATTACAGATCATACAACTACAACGCTGGACAATCGAAATAGCCACAGCGTGGAACAATTTAAATCGAAATAACCACAATGTTGAACAAATTACTGTCCAGACAACTACAATGTTCAACACTTTACAGGCCAGACAACTACAACGTTGGACAATTTACAGGCCAGACAACTACAAACCTGGACAATTTACAATTCAAATAGCTACTGCGTGGAACAATTTAAATGGAAATAACCACAGTGTTGAACAATTTACAGGCCGGACAACTACAGCGTTGGGCGATTTATAGCCCAGACAGCTACAATGTTGAACAAATTACAGATCGGACAACTACAACGTTGGACGATTTATAGGCCAGACAACTACAATGTTGAACAATGTATAAGCCAAATAACTACAACGCCGGAGGGTATACAGACAACTATTGCGTAGAACAATGAACAGACCACACAACTTCAAGGATGAGCAGTTAACAGTCCACATAACTTCTGTCTTGAAGACAGCTATCAGGTCAGGTCAAACACCATTAGCGATGAACAAGTTCCACGCCAGGCAAGCACTACCTGCTAACTACTAATTGACAGTCAGACGACTACAAGATTGAACAATTCACAGTCCAGACAACTACAGCAATAAACACTTCACAGTCCAAACAATCATAGCAATGAACAGTTCACAGTCCATACAACTGTAACGATGAGCAATTTATTGTTCAGACAATTTACCTTCAACAGCACGATGAATATTAAGATGAGGAGGATGACGGCGCCAATGACGCTGCCGACGATGATCCAGATGTTGACTTTGCCGGGTGGATTTTCGGGGTAGATTGGCGTCATTACCTGTAAACAAAGGAACATTGAGTCGGGGTGTGTCAGATCCTGCTAAAGCATGATGACGATGATGATGATCCCCTAACAATACACTCGTCTATGTTAACCATAGTGTTAGAAAGGCTTTGTTCCTGACAGCAAACTCGGGCAACCGCCCCACTGTCACTGTCACATATTGTACCCATGTCCGAAATCGAACCTGGGTCTTTGGCTTGACGAGTGAACGCTTTAACCACTAGGCGACCCCAAAAGCCCCCGTCAAGAGAACTGGAGGAGCAGAACGTAAGGTGTGAAGGATAGTGGTGAGTCAGACAACTTGGTATCTTGAAGATACGACTGGTTTCACCCCGTGCTATGTAAGGGAGATGTACGGGAAGGTCGGGTGGGATGCCAACTGACACTCTCTTACCTTCGTCCCGACAGCCTGTCCCAAGAGAACAGGAAGGGAAGAGTACCGCCTGACCCCTCATTTCCTTCGTCTCTACAGCTTGTCCCTAGAGCACAGCAAAGGATGGCCAGAATTCCGCCTCCCCACTCTTACCTTCGCCTTGACAGCCTGTCCCAAAAGCACAGCAAAGGATTGCCAGAATACCACCTGACAGGATTCCGCCTCATCCTTTCTTATCGTGGTCTTGACAGCCTGTCCCAAGAGCACAGCAAGGGATGGGCAGGATTCCGCCTCATCCTTTCTTACCGTGGTCTTGACAGCCTGTCCCAAGAGCACAGCAGGGGATGGGCAGAATTCCGCCTCATACTTTCTTACCGTGGTCTTGACAGCCTGTCCCAAGAGCACAGCAAGGGTTGGACAGGATTCCGCCTCATACCTTCTTACCATGGTCTTGACAGCCTGTCCCAAGAGCACAGCAAGGGATGGGCAGGATTCCGCATCAGCCGTCTTACCTTCGTATTGACAGCTTGTCCCCATGGGTAGAACAGGGGGTGGTCAGGTTGGATCACGGTGGTTTCAGTGTAGTATCTCAGAAAATCAAACCCCTGGAATGATATTATAAGGTATAAATAAGGTATTTTCCTGCATTATACGGCATCGGCAATGCAACGTCATCGACCACGAACACCAACAGGCGAGGGAAACAAAACATTGATGCCTGGAAAAGTGTGTTATATTCGTTCAACGAGTGCCACGAATATTTAACAGTCTGCTCCACTAGTCACCAACTGCTTTGCACCGGGAGTGTATGTCGACGCTGTTCAACCAGCTGTTTGTCACCCCCTCGGTGTGAAGAGTGAAAACAAAATGTTACATGATAGTTTCTGAAACATCTAATTCCGTAATCGATCATAAAACGTCACATTTCACATTTCGTTATGTTTTGTGCATTTATTTCGAGATATTTAGCCATTCAACGTTCTCATTTGAACAAGAAAGGATCACCGAAGCGCTAAGGACACTGTAGGCAAGCGGACACAAGAAGATTGCCTCTAGTAACTGTTGACGTTACTAATGGTGATCAACCACATCCAGAATACCACCAATTTGAGCACGAATTTACCCACCTCGTGAAAGGGGAGTTTGCTTCCTGGGATCCAGACGGTTATGTTGACGATGGCGCTACTACCCGGGCCGAGATGATGCAAAGGACACGTGTACTCAACACACTTGAAGTCAGCACAGTCCTGTAAACCAGACAACCACAGCAACTGCTAACGTTTGGATGAGAAAGTAAGATGCTTCATGGATAACAACCTCTTTTATATCATATATGACGTAACATTTCGGTAGAGATCCATATACCGTTGTCAGGCAAGGTGATATAAGGATTTATAATGAAACGTCCCATCATATATAATGAAATATAGTAAAGAAGTTGTTATCTTATAAGTGTCTGACTTTCCTGCTTGACAACTGTTTAAGGATCTATACTGAAACGTCGCATCATATATAAGAATGAAAGATTGTTTTCTATAAACTATCTTAATTTCTCATTACTCACTTCTAAAATGATGTTCAAACAGATCGTGTTTTGGACGTTCTACAAATGACAGCAACGCGTGTACTATGATACCGATTCAAAAAGAAATTAAAACACAAAGCAAATGTAAAACAAGCTGTTTTAATTCAGTATTGCCTCCACGGAGTAAGAACCTTTCGTCGATATTAAAGACCCTGAAACATTCACTATAGTAGACACTTTGCGCAAACTGAAGTGACTGGGTTGGGTTTTGCACCGCTCTCAGTAATATTACTGCAATATCACAACGGGGGACACCAGAAATAGGTTTCACACATAGTACCCAGGCGGGGAATCGTACCCGGGCGGTCAGCGTGACGAGCGAACGCCTTAACCACTAGGCTACCGTTCCGCCCCATATTGAGGTGACTGAGTATGACAGAATGAGTAGGACAGATTTATTTTCAAGCCCCGCATGTTACAGATATGACAGAGTATGATATTAAGCCGCTTTTAGCAATATTCCATCACTATCAAGAAGGGGCTGTCAGAAATGGGTTTCATACATTAGACACAAGAAGGAATCGAACCTAGGGCTTCGGCGTGACCACTGGGCTACACCGCCGTCCAATCGAGTGCACTTTGACCAGACAAGTCATTACCATTTTGATAACAAAAACCATAAGCCAAAGCATTACCTTATGCACATGATTGCATTTGAGTGAAGTTTCGGAACATTTTCAGAGACTAAGCCTAAGTCTAGTTACCATGCGAATGACGTTTCTACCGGTGCTTCGTGAGACAGCCTGCGGTTTCTCTTTCAAACTTGAAGGTGGCATAGGAGGTAGGATGCCTGTAGTTCTCTCGACTGACTGAGTCGTAGTGGTAGTCGTGGTGGAAGATGTGGTTGTATTTTGGCCGATACCTTCACTTTCGTGGAACTGTTGACAGGCAATGATGGTTCCATCCTCTTGTATTAGCTTTGGAAAAAAGATGGGTGAATGCGTGAATTCTTCGATATACATCAGTTGAAGGCTCCATCCAACCCTGAGCTGGCAGTAATCAGATAGACTAGCACATCTCACATCGCGTACTAGTACCCTGGGATCCACACCTTTCCTATATCTCGTACTCCGTACATTTATCAGGCAGAGCATCACATCTCACATCGCGTACTAGTACCCTGAGATCCACACCTTTCCTATATCTCATACTCCGTACATTCATCAGTCATAGTCGCACATCTCACATCGAGTACTTACCCTGAGATCCACACCATTCCTATATGTCATACTCTGTACATTCATCGGTCAGAGCATCACATCTCACATCGAGTACTCACCTTGAGATCCACCCCATTTCTGTATCTCATACTCTGTACATTCATCAGTCAGAACATCACATCTCACATCGAGTCCTTACCTTCATGTCTACTGCCTCCACTAGCGCCTCCTCCTTTTGAGTGAAGTATGGAAGGTTGACAGAGACACGTGTGTGCGGCAAGAAACTGGGGCCAGCGTTCTTGATTACATATTTGTGCCCGATGGTAACCTTGGTTTTGTCCAGTTCATCCATCCGTACCAGAATCTGGTCGGGATCGGAGTTTCTGTAGTGCATAAAAAGTTATTTCTCATACGTTTGGGTTAACTTTACATATATATGTTGGTGACACGTACATTTGGGTCATAACGAAGATCAGCGACTTGTTGATAATATACGGTTTAGGAAAGTGGGGACTTCGAAAAGACTGGGGAGATTTATCGGAGTCAGTCAATGTTGATACGGTATGACGATTGTTGTATGGTATGTTTCGATTTTCATTTGTATTTTCATTATATAGATAAATAACTGACAAGAAAGTTCTAGAGACAAACACTAACAACAAGATGATTGTCAAAATTGATTGTGTACACTGATTTATCGAGCTTCTACGTTTACAAGGTGACCGTTTTTGAAAAGTTTGTTGGCGGTTGTACTTCCCGTCCAAATTTAAAGTTCAGGCTCCCCTACTTTTTGTAAAGAATATAGCAACGATATTGCTAAAGCAACTAATTGTGTCCTGTCAAGAGTATGGACACGTACAGTGGAAGTAGCCTTGCAGAAATGGATGGTTATGGTTCGAATCCCAGATTCGTCATAATTGTGAACCATGGTTTGTAAATATCGCGTGAGTATCTGTTACCAACCTTGTACACGTTTCACAACAACAAATGTTTTCTTATAGACTTCTATACTAACCTTATATTTTTTAAAAACATTATCCAGGTTATAAACAGCCAATCCATGTACACATGGGTACAGTCTGGCCTTTAAATTACAATAAAACACAATTTATGGCCAACTTGTCCAGCTAACTTTTCGAGCACTGCAGGAAGCTGAATATATTGACCCCAGTTCCGCACCAAATGTCACCTACATGAAAATATCTGTACACATAATCATAAGTCATGGGGGTAACACTGACAGCACTAAATACTTAAAATTGTGGTCAGTTTTTATTACTAGGTGTATGTGCTTTTAAAAAACCCAAACAGATTAGACAATTCCATCCAATCACAGTTGTCACATGTTTCTGTCTCTTCAGTTGTTTAAAGGTCACATGCAACGTAAAACACAACTTTGCAGATTCTGATACCTTTCGGTATTCAATTGCCAAAACAAATCATCAAAATGTCAATGCAGATGCAGGGAGGATTAAAAGATCATGAAAGTTAGTGTGCGCTGTCACTGAGACTAAATCATAGTCTCTGAATAAGAAGTTTAGACTCACTAGTGTAAATGTAGCAACTTACATCGTGTCAACTGTTCTAATCCAGATTTTGCAAAATACTCCATTCTCTTTTAAGGTACTGTTTCCACGTGAACTGACGTGTTGTAAAACGAATTCGTAACGTTGAAAAGATAATTGCCATGAGTTCAAATAATGATGAGTGAGTGAGTTTAGTATTACGCCGCACACAGCAATATTCCAGCTATATGGCGGCAGTCTGTAAATAATCGAGTTTGGACCAGACAATCCAGTGATCAACAACATGAGCATAGATCTGAGCAATTGGGAACCGATGACATGTGTCAACCAAGACAGCGAGCCTGACCACCCAATCCCGTTAGTTGCCTCTTACGACAAGCGTAGTCGCCTTTCATGGCAAACATTGGTTTCTGAAGGCTTATTCTACCTCGGGACCTCCACGGGTCTCAATTAATGATGAACCCTAAGAGAAAATATGTGAATTCTTAACAAACTTTACGCTTAAACGCCGGTGTTCACACCACGATATTTGCACATGTTTTTCAGCAATTTGATGCATGATCCAATTCATCTGCATAATGTTTGCAGTTGGTTCCCTCAAGTTAATGGAAGAATGTATCGTTGATGTAACTTCTTTAAGTGAGTCTAAACGTTTGATGGGTAGTATGCATAATTGTGATAGTAACAAATATTCCCAATTTACATTCAAAAGGAGATGGGAGATTGGGGACCTGGGGAAATCTAGACTTCATTTTAGGGATTTTGCTTTGGACGGGGTCGAGGCAGTAGGGAGAGTAATGCCATTCAGAAACAGTGAGACAAACTGTCGGTTACCCATTGATTCCTGTTTGAGCATCGACCCAGACGCGGGTAGTCAGACTGGCTTTGTTATTATCCGGCGTCGTCTCATTACTTCCGGTTTGCACTGAGACATTAAATTGCAGATGAGACATGTCCGTCCTCATACTGTCGGCACTATAGAAGACATTAAAGGCAAATTTCGCGTCGGAATACACAGGAAGAAGAACATCACACTTCAGCCGATATAGGGATGATCCGATCTCCTCAACGTCCTCATCGCAGACGACAGGTTGTTGTGGCGACGACTCTGTCGTCTGTAGCGTCACGCTCCCATTCCACGTGACATACATTACTGTAGCGAATGCGGTTTCCATGTCGTTCCTGACAGCCACGTCCAGGACCAGGCCTTTGGTCGCATTGATAACGACATCCTTGTTTAATTCCTCCCTAACAACGGCACCATCCTCGTTATTGATACGTACATAAAGGTCAAGTACGAGGTCTGACCAACACTGGTTGTCGTCTCCACATTCAAGTTGAAAAGCCACCTGGGGAAGAAGAAAAAACATCACAAGATAAACAAAAAAGTGGGAATTGTGAGTGAGTCAAAATATTCATGTTGGCTGTGTTGGCTATTACAATCGGAGAAGAGTCCTCTTCAATTACAGTAATATAATTACAGGTAAGGTGCCAACAAATTCATCAGACCTAAACCTCGACTGGTACGAATGCTAGAGTTACACTATGTCCCCACTGGCCACGGCAGCCCCGTTTCCAAGAAACGTAGTGCCCTGTGGAATTTTGCCCATTCCTCCAAAGTCATATTTTGTTAGGTCCTGTTGGCTGTCGCGGTATCAGCTGAGTCCAGGAAGCTTAGAGGTGCACTACGGTTCGGGAAGCAGTCCATTACGGATGTCATAACGTTTCCTCCTGGCCATTCCCGTTTCCGTGGATTCCCATTCGTTTCTCAAGTGTTGATCAAGGTTTTGACACTTATAGCGCGTTCTATCAAGATTTGAATCAATGGATGAAACGTGGACGCTGGCCAGCTTTAAATTTGGACCGCGTTTGTGCCCACGCGTACGTATGAAAATAGGGTCTCCCAGGCAATGGCAGCATTGTATCCTGAGACACAACATCAGCATAAAACCCACAAATGAAAACGATTTTGTGTTTGTATGTTAGCTGGGCCATACACACGGATAACTGGAGTACATCGTTCGACCATCATCAACCTGTCTTTGTCAACGCTCGAACTACATGACCTCTTCCTGACTGGTCGCCGTGTTACATGTTACAGTATAACTGTTTCTCACTCTCAAACCAAGACTTTGGTGAACTGACATTATATTTGTGACCCATTACTTTAGATTTGACTCCGTTGCATTAAACATGAATCCTCCATTGTGAATCATTGTATCTTGCCCTTGTTTTTGCTCAATACAAAATATTGAAAATTTTCTCAGAATTATATTTTGGTGGTTCTGAGGGGACGTCTTATACCTTTTGTCACGACAAATTTTTAACCATAACAAAGAAGACCGCCATCACCTGCAGAGAGGGAATGCCAGAGAACCCAACCTGCCGTATCTCTCCTGCCCTGTAAATCGTCAAACGACTGGATGCGTCGTGATGGAACAGGGCGAATAGGCCACCATACAACCCAGCTTACTGTGAGAACCGTGCCCAAACGGGCAAAACGGGTGAAACAACAGTGGAAAAACGCCAGACAAACGTGGGCGAAAGTGACAAAACTGAGAAGGCCCGTGAGATGCCGATGAACACACACGCCTCACACGTCCCACTACGGGCCGCCTTTAAGTCTTCTTACAACCTATGATTATAGTCTGTGCGTGTGGTCACGTTTTGTTGCGTCCTCGCCATTTTACAGCGGCCTTCTAGGTTTCTCTCTATTAGCGGCACTGACGTAGCAAATGTTTGAACAATATATTATGAAAATCTGGCATGGCATTCAGGGCAATCATGGACTGTCACGTTGTCTCACTAAATTAAAGTGGTCATCCGTTCTAAACCAAATGTTTCAAAAACATTCTATAGTATACATTCAAAGTTACTGTTTCGACATGAAAATCGGCGAATTCTTGTCATAACTTTACACAGAAACGATGCTGTTCACGTGCACGATATTTGTGTCTCAGCAGTTTGATGTATGATCCTCATAGTGTTCATTTCCATAAGGTTTGCAGTTGGTTCCCCAGAGATAATGGAGAAAATTCATCGTCGATGTAACCACGTATATATACGTAACATATAGTGAGTGCTTCAAGTGAGTCTAAACTTTTGCTGGCAAGTGTCGCTGGGAACTTACAAACTTATTTGTTCTTTTATCAGGTCTGTGCTGGTGGTAGAAAGAGATTTGGTTTTCCATTAAGTACATTAAATTGCCATAAGCTACTCACATCCTTTACAAGTTTGTTGGGTCGTGACTGGTTGGTGACTGGCTGGATGTCGGAATTGGGATCCGCTGGCTGTGAGAGTTGGTACGTCGTCTCCACACGGACCACAGTGAACGGGTCTTTATCTGCTCGATCCTACAAAGATCCATACGAAACTGATAATAAAAAATTATTTGTGATGAGAATGTAAATTAAAGCATTTGGAAGTGGTTTAAAGTATTAAAGAGTTTTGCGCAGTTTGAATGGCTATGTTTACAAATTTGCCTCTGTACGGAGATAACATTGCATGATCGTATGTGCAGGGGACAAAACAAACAAAACATAAAGAGATTTAACTTACAAGTGTTTAGTAAAAAAAACAACAACAAAAAACATACAGACATGATTATCGATAATTATATGCAATAAGATGTTGTGTGGTTTGTGATGATAATAAGCTCCTAATGCCATGAGCTAAGATTTGTTACAATAAATTCAAAATGGACATGGGTTGTAGAATATGTTATATACATTTTTCATTTCTCATAAACAACCGTAATGCAAAACACACCGTTTCACATCAAACTGAAATAAGTGAGCATGGTCGATTGACAGGTAGTAACCTGGGATTTGATCCAAATGTCCTTTTCAAATCATCTTTCATTTTCAACAGCGGATGATACTGAAACAAGCTGCACGTAACTTACATTTACGCTGATAGCTTGAAACTCCCGGCACGCCCCTGTTTGGCTGTTTGCAATTATTACATCAGATATGAAGCCCACATAACCCTGTGTGGACTTCATTAATATACGTTTTTGTGCGTTGCCTTTTAGTGTATCCATGGAAAGATCGAAAGCAAACCCTGAAAAACACGTAAAGAGTTATACAAAATGGGGCATGTGACAGACACGTGCGTGCAACATTAACACAAATGGGGCCTATGACACATGCAAAAATATCATTAAAGCCTGGAGCGATATGAGACACACACACGTGAAGCGTTACATCAAATGGGATATATGGCATTTACCCGAGCAGCGTTACATCAAATGGGGTATACGATACATACCCGTGTAGCTTTACACCAAATGGGGTACATGACATATACACGTGTAGCGTTACACCAAATAGAGTATATGAGACAAATATGTGAGGCTGTATAAGACATATGCATGTAGTGAGTGAACTTCAGTGTACAGCCCATGAACTTCCATGCAAGTCTAGAAAATTGTGGGAAGTCTACATTTTCAAATGAAGGAAGTCTCAGGGTTCCATCTCATTATACTTTATTTATTTTTTTACTATGAACTATTTTCAGTAAAATATGTTCATCTCGGAGACTAGTTGTTAGTCTTTTGATTACACTGCTTTTGGCAATATTCCAGCAATATCACAGCTGGGGACAACAAAAACTGGGCTTCACATACTGTACCCATGTGCGGAATTGAACCTGGGTGTTCGGCGTGATGAACGAACGCTTAAAGTACTTGACTACCCTACACCCCTTATAAATATACTGCTAACTATTGTCATTTGAAAACAGAGCCTTACTGAGGCTTGAAGGAAGGCTGACTCCGGTGTAGTGGAAACAGATCCGCAACAAGAAACATCTGTCAGCGTTAGTCCCCGCTGGACAATTGGACCTGTCCTTGATGACAAGCTGGGGTTCAGTCGTGACGTTGGCGTGAAGGTCAACTATGGGCTTCGTTCTGAGAATGACAGCAGAATCCGAGAGGTATGCCCCGACAGCGATATCTGCAAGTAGTGGATAATCAAGTTATGTCGAATATTTCTGTGAATCGGAGTGGGATGTTTACAGAAAATATGTTCACAGATCATCGTCTGAAACAGTAATGTGAAAAAGAAGCTTAAAACACATTTGATACTATACAGTTCTATACCACACTGCCTTTCCCAAACCCCCAAAACATGGCAGTACGCGGAACTGCATCTAACTGTATGACACTACACGGAAGTACATCCAAATGTATGACACATGTATGACACTACAAGGAACTGCATCCAACTGTATGACTCTACACTTGACTGCATCTAACTGCATGACACTACAAGAGACGACATCCATCTGTACCCGGATAGTCGTTGCCGTCCACGTCGGCAGGTTTGGATATACTCCAACCAAAAGACGTCACTGTCTCTGTGTCGTTGATGTCGCGGCCTCCAATTCTCTGCATCGGCTCGGCGCTCACCCCTCCTTCCCCTCCGTGGTAGATGTATACCGCCCCGCGTCCTTCATCCTCGTATGGGGCTCCAACAGCAACATCTGGAAGATAGTAGCGGCACACACCTGAGATGTACAGCCACCGATTGTGTGTCAAAAGCTACCAGTGACAGTTCCCATGTCACTTCAATAACCACCAGAATTTTATGTCACCATGGATAGTGGGGACTGTGGCAAAGTCACATCAACAAACACCACTGGTTAGGTTTCACTGACAATGACACTACCAGTCTCACGCAAACCGTGAAGATCAGGGCTACGTTGATCTTCAATAACCCATGATTGTCGTCTGCTTCAATGACGTTTTTCACGCATGTTATTGTATCCCAGTAGTCTCGATCGATGCTCATGCTGTTGAACACAGGATTTTCTGCTCTAGATCCGATTATTTACAGCCTGACAAACAGCAGACTGGATTGTGTGAAGGCTCAGTTCAATATCTCCAAGTTTACTAATGACAGTTTCAGACTCACCTGCATAACCATCACCGTTGATGTCTCCAAGGTTACTGATGGAAGTTCCAAATCTGGCTCCGTGTTCATTGTTGCCCTTGAGAACCGAGCTCCGTGTCAATATCCGCTGTACAATCAGAAAACAACGGAGTTCAGGTTTGCATGAAAAATACGTGAAACCAGAAGGTGATATAGGCCACATTTAATCTGGTGTAGTCTAGTGGTTAAAGCGTTCGCTCGTCACGCTGAAACCCCGGGTTCGAATATCCACATTGGTACAATGTGTGAAGCCCATTTCTGATAACCCCTGCAGTGATATATTGCTGAAATGTTGCTGATATATTGGTGTAATATGCAACTCACTTCCTACCTCCCACATTTCTTCACTCACTCTATTTATCTAATGGTGGCCAAGGGGATACCCAACTACTGCCATACGTTTCGTAATCTAAAAATAAGTAATTAGATACAGCTCCGAGGAGCGATGTTGTGCCACATGGATTATTGCCATAAACGGTGACTATGTTTTCGTAAGAGGCGACTAACGGGATCTGGTGATCAGACTCGCTGACTTGGTTGACACATGTCATCGGTTCCCAGTTTGATGCTCAAGCTGTTGGTCACTGGACTGTCTGGTCCAGACTCAATTATTTACAGACCGCCGCGATATAGCTGGACGATTGCCGAGCGTGGCGTGAAACTAAACTCACTCACTACATGGATGATAATGCGACCTAGTGTTTTGGTTCCAGACTATTGTCTTTGAGAACTTCCTGTTTGTGCTTGGTGTTTACACTAGTTCCTTGACACAGAGTAATGAAAGTCTGGAAGCTGACGTCTGCTGGCAATATCTGGAACTACCAAGGGCGGCGCAGTGTGTGGCCTTTTAGCATAGGGATGGGCTCCACGTAAAAGCTTCCTCACACGGAACTGAGATTCTAGAGGTCTGAGGAAAACTGATCCACTGTCTTAGCTCGGTTTCGACCAGACAACCGACCAAGTGATCATGTGAACGTGTCGCTGAGTGTGTGTGTCAGGATTTAGCAAAATTCCGGCAATATGGTGGGGACACCAGCAATGGGCTCACAGATAGCAGTGTATGAAATAAGCCAAAACCCCTAGATGTTCTACGACAGACGCCGCATTGACAGTATAAATTATATAAAAACAAGAAATGAAACCAAATAAATCCCAGCTGATCAATTACAAAGGCGATTGCACAGAGATTACTGGACGTTAATTGAAAAAAATAAAAATACAGATTATATTAAGCTGTCACAATGGCCGCATGCTATGCATAGTGAAAACTAATAAGGAAACACCAAACCTCTCCGTTTGCATTGACCAGGTTCAAGTAGACAAACACTCTCCCTTCATCCATGTAAATCTTCTTGCTGTAGTCGCTGCCGTCGTTGTCGTCGGTGAAGAACGGAGCCCCGACAAGCAGGTCGTCGTGCTCGTCACCATTTACATCCGCCGTACACAGGGTGGCACCGAAGTAAGCTCCAGTCTGAAATCATTGTAAACTAACTTTGTGAGTTTGAGTAAGAGAAAGTGAGTGGGTAGGTGGGTGATTAGGTGAGTGAGTGGGAGGGTGGAAAGGTGTGTGAGTGAGTGAGATAACGTAGACATGAATTCGATGTTAGCCTTAAATGCTGTGCATTCTGCCTCGTCAAAATAGATGTTGACAATGCATGGATTTCGTTCACGTTTGTTTGTATGTAATTTATACACAGAGAGGGAGTGAGTGAGTGACCCCGACACACGGTATTACTACAAGGGGAATAAGATAATTGAGGAGCCAAGAGAGGACACAAGACGAGATGAACGAAGTGCAGATGCTAACGTCAGACAGGAAGGAGAACATCGCAAGGATCAGAGACCCGGACGTCAGCTGAGATCCACCTCCCGGACCTCAGGGAGAAGACAGACTCGATAGGGGTGTGGCCAGGGCCAAGTCAGAGATGACTGTAGGGCGCTTCCCCCAGATGTGGGTAAACATCCTGATGAGAACTCTGAAAGCTCTCTGGACTTCCTTTTCTGGAATATTTCTGCACTTTCACCAAAATTACAGGATATGGACTTTGTCAATTACATTAAAACATTCGATATCGTTGGCTTTACCGAGACATGGAGCAATGCTTCTATTCTAAGATTAGAAGATATATTTACAGATTATGTGCCTATCTGTAAAGATGCAGATAGAATCTCAACAAGTGGTAGACTCTCTGGAGGGACAGTGGTTTTAATTTGAAAATATTTAAGTTAATACATAAAATCGTCAAAAGTTACAGAAAATACTATCTTCATTCCTTTTGATAAGTCACCTTTCGGGCTTGATCTAGATATAATTTATGCATGTGTCTATATCCACCCAGAGGGCTCAACATGGTATGAGGAATTTAGCCCACAATGTGAAAGAGAAATGATTAGATGTATTGACTACTTTACCTGATGTGTATGTACTATGTGGAGGAGATTTCAACTCTAGAACCGGTACTAAACCTGATTTTGTGGAAGATGATATAATTGAGTACACTGAGCATGGTAATTCTATGTGGGACTTCATATTTGATTACTTTAATCTAGAACGTTCTTCATCCGATAAAGTTGTAAATAAAATGTTGTAATTTGCACACGACTCGAATGACTAGGAGTAACTATAACAATAACATAAAACGCAAAACCGAAAAATCCTTCATCTTTGTCTGAGATAATAAATAACTGCAACAATTTAGAGATAATCTACACTCAGATCCTGTACAAGAACTGCTAGATAAATTCCTAGATACGGCATTATCTGACACGGATGAGAGTATTGGTTATATCACTGACGATAAATGTTTAGCAACCTCAGATATGAGAAGACAAACGGGTAAACCATTAAAAGAGAACTTTAACAACTGGTTTGATAGTGAATGCGAAAGTTTAAAGAAAGATAGATGTAAATCACTAAATAACTTTCGAAAAAACAAGGACAGGAAATCTTTAGACGAATACCACAAAACTAGGAATAAATACCCAGCAACGTGCAAACAAAAACGAAAAGAATATGTTGAATCTAAACGAAAACGTTTGGAAGACAGCATCAATGATTCATAGCAGTTCTGGTTGGAGTTTTAATCCGAAAAAGACTGCAAATTGTATACATATTGAAGAATGGTATAAACATTGTGAAAATCTGTTTGCCTCTCCAGATGAGGACTCCGACTCCCACTATTACCACGAAGCACCTGAAAGCAATTGTAATATACCATTTGTAAATCAGATTTTAGATGCACCCATAACTAGGGATGAGATACTTGAAAACATTCAACATCTGAAATGTAATAAATCCCCTGGTATTGATAATACTATTTCTGAATTCTTTAAGACTTCAGCGGATATATTAATACCATACTTGGAACTAATACTTAATGTTATACTCGAGGGTAGTATTTTCCCTCAATCTTGGTCAGTTGGTGTTATAGTCCCCATTCACAAACAAGGGGATGTAAATAATATGAATAATTATAGAGGGATTACCCTCCTTAGCATATTTAGCAAATTATTTACTTATATCGTTAATAAAAGACTCGTACTGTAGACAGATACTCTGGATAAAATAAATGAAGAGCTAGCGGGATTCAGGGAGGGATACTCGACAGTTGACAATATATTTATTCTCCAAACAACTGTTACACTACAAAAATATTAAGTACTGAAGGTGGCAAATTCTATGCTCCTTTTGTAGATTTCTCGAAAGCATTTGACTCGGTAATTAGAAATAAACTATGGAATCTTTTACGTTTACAAGCCATTTGGGAGTAAGACAGGGCTGTATCTTAAGTCCTTTTTAGTTCAGTTTCTTTATAAATGAATTAGCCAATCAAATTCACAAAAACTGCAATAATGTCATCCACCTACACACGGATGTTACTCAACTGTTTTGGCGTCTATTTACAGATGACATTATATTATTTTCCAGTACTATTAATGGCCTACAGAGAGAAATTGACGAATTAGAGAATCACTGCCATAATTGGAAACTAAGTGTAAACATGGATAAGACGAAAGTGGTAGTTTTCAAAAATGGTGGCAAAATATCGGGTAAAGAAACTTGGTTTTTTAAAGGAGAACGCTTAGAAATAACACCGTTCTATAAATATTTAGGTGTTTACTTCACCCAAACCCTGTCATGGAACGGACACACAGGCAGCCGTACAAGCACAGAAGGTTTTTGTTTCGATCTACAAATCGCTTTTCTTGTCAAGTGTTGTTATGTTGTAAAGGAGAACATGGGAAGCAGACGGTGGATGTCACGAATGGGATGGGCAGTGATAGTCACATCAAAATTTACAATTTCGCACCCAGGAACGACATCTGAATTAAATTGTGATGCTTTGGTTTAATGCATCTGTATTGAATGAGACGTACATCAATGTCACTTTTGTTTTAACTTGTAACTTTTAATTGCATCGTACCTGTATTGTACTGGCCGTTGATTATTGGCTTGCATACATTCATAAATAAACCTGTGATTAATATAATTAATGTTTTGTTTTGTTAAATTAATAAAGAAAATCATTATCAGCTTTTACTCGGCTCACTCTAAATCGGACAAGAAATGTCTCTGTGCAAGTATTTGTGATTGAGGTGTTTTCAGTATTCAAATTCACGAAAACTGCAATCATGGCATTCAACTACACCCCGATATTACGTATTTGGTTTTGCTTCTATTTGCAGATGATATCATATTATTTTCCAGTACTGTTAATGGCCTGCAGAGAGAAATCGATGAATTAGAGGATTATTGTGATAATTGGTAATTAAGTGTAAACATGGATAAGGCGAAAGTGGTAGTTTTTAAAAATGGTGGCAAAAGATCGGGTGAAAAACATGTTTTTTCAAAGGAGAACGTTTAGAAATAACACCGTTCTATAAATATTTAGGTGCTTACTTCACCAAAACCCTGTCATGGAATAGACACACTACACGGACAGCCACACAGGCGTAGAAGTTTTTTCTGTCGATTTATAAGCAGTTAAATGCTATAGGAAATGTTGCATCCGAGCCGCTTTTTAAAATATTTGATGTCAAAATAAGCCCAATATTACTGTATGGATGTGAAGTCTGGAGCTTACAATATTTCGATGTAATAGAAAAAGTTCATTTGTATGTCTGTAAAACATTTCTTGGCGTTAAGACAAGTACATCTAGTGCTATGGTTTACGGTAAATGTGGTAGATTCACATTGCACATATTTTCTCAAGTTAAAATACTGACTACGATTGTTAAACATGCCTGCACATAGATTTCCCAAGTGTTGCAATATGATGATAGTTTACGACACTAATGGAAAAACTAATTGAGTAACGAATATTAAAACATTGCTGTTTCAAACGGGGTTTGGCAACGCATGGTATGATCAAAACGTCAACTGCTACGTCAACTGAGTGGTACCTCTCTAAGAAAACAGTAAAGAAGTTCCGAGTTACACTATCGCCTTTTCGATGCACGTCGCATGATATATGCTAATATTAATCCACAGGACAGAATATGCCAACTATGCGATTTGAACAATGTCGAGGATGAATACCACTTCCTTCTTGTTTGTCCGCTGTACTCCTATCTCAGAAGGAAATATTTACCAATTCATTCTTACAGATACCCAAACGTTATTAAATTTATTTCATTATTGTCATGTACAAACAGTATAATACTTCAGAACTTATCAATGTTTATATACCATGCATCATTGCAAAGAAAGAAACAGAATAATATCTGAAAATGTACACATTATCACTCGGGAGAACATTTATGTATGAATGTTTTGATTGCAAATGTATAGCTGTAGATACCTGTGTGGGTTTGGTATTAAAGATATCGTTATAACACAAGCGCACTTCCTCCACTGCTGAGTGTGGCGTAAAAGTAAACTCACTCACTCACGCACTTCCCCCGACACATCGGTGACGCTTTCCGCAGTACACCTTACCTTCTCGCCTTCCAGGGTCTGAACCTCAGAAAGTTTGTTTATTGACTTGATGTATATTATTATCTGAAAAATAAAGAAAAGGTGTCACTCACTATTGGCCATATTTTCGTTATGGTTGAGTATTAAGTGGGACCAAGACTTGGACAAGGTTTGGTCAGCCCACGGGGTAGTGGTCATGGTCCGGGGTAGAATAGGCCTTCAGGAACCCATGCTTGCCATAAAAGGCGACTATGCTTGTCGTAAGAGGTGACCAACGGGATCGGGTGGTCAGGCTCGCTGACTTGGTTGACACATGTTATCGATTCGATGTTCGATGGTTCGACCAGTGGATTGTCTGGTCCAGACTCGATTAAATACAGACCGCCGCCATATAGTTGGAATATTGCTGAGTGCGGCGTAAAATTAACCTCACTCACTCACCTTGTCTCAGCCTTGGGTGAGTTTGTGGTTTATACTGCATTAGGGGATGGGCGGTATAGCGGTAAGGGTAGGTTAGGTAGGGTTAACGGTAGTTGTAGGTCTAGGATAATGAATAGGGGTAGGGCAAGGGGTAGGGATCGAGTGCGGATAGGGATAGGGGAAAGTGTAGCGATAGGGTAGGAGTAGGGTATGAGTAGGGATAAGGATGGAGTCCGGATAGGGTATGATAAGGTTAATGGTAGAGATAGGGTTGCGATTGGGGTAAGGATAGGGGTAGGGACAGGGATAAGGATGGGGTAGGTATAGTATTGGATCCCCGTCCGCGTCATAGCTAAAAGCGTTACAATATGGCACATGTTGGCCGCTGACTGGCACGCGGCATTAATAGTTACAACAGGGACTGGTCGGCTCAGAGTCAGTACTCATGCTTAATAATTAACTACAGTTTGTTCAGCTTGACATGAGCTATTGTGCGCATGCATGGCCCGGTAGGACTACTGACACAAACGGCAGGTCGAATTAACTTCATTAAATAGGGGAGCAGAAAATGTTGAAAGAGGACCTTGCCTCGACTATTCGAACATGTTGAAAATTAAGTGACAAAGGTGCACCCCTTCACAATAATAGACCCAACCATCAGTGCCACGGTCACGCAATGCGTCATTATTTACTTGATCAGGTCAGCTTACGTTTGGACTTGTACAAACAGCCACACATCGTTTTCTGTTATACTCATTTAAATACAAGTGATATAGTATCTGACTCTTACTTTGACCATCTCTGCACGAGGGGCACCTGCGGCGAAACATGGGTCTCCTTTTCCACACAAGGTCCCCGTTGCCACGGAGTAGCCTGTTGAGTAGGTAGTTCCCATGGTTACAAATCACGTCATGGAGAATAAATAAAATAGATTGTCACACATTTTTTGAAAGCGACCAAACCATGCATTACTGGCATTGTGATGTTTCAACTGTTTAGAGGAAAGTTTGTAAATTTGTTACACGTTTCATTTCCAGACTAAACACTGCGGAATACTTGTCGAGTCCCATCACTTGTCAGTTTACCAATGTGTGTTCTAACAGCCATAAACACTGCAGAATACTTGTCAAGTCCTATCATTTATCAGTTTACCAAGCTATATTCTAACAGCCATAAACACTGCAGAATACTTGACAGGTCCTATCACTTGTCAGTTTACCAATGTGTTTTCTAACAGTCATAAACACTGCAGAATACTTGTCAAGTCCTATCACTTGTCAGTTTACCAAGGTGTGTTCTAACAGTCATAAACACTGCAGAATACTAGTCGAGTCCTATCACTTGTCAGTTTACCAAGGTGTGTTCTAACAGCCATAAACACTGCAGAATACTAGTCGAGTCCTATCACTTGTCAGTTTACCAAGGTGTTTTCTAACAGTCATAAACACTGCAGAATACTAGTCGAGTCCTATCACTTGTCAGTTTATCAAGGTGTGTTCTAACAGCCATAAACACTGCAGAATACTTGTCAAGTCCTATCACTTGTCAGTTTACCAAGGTGTTTTCTAACAGTCATAAACACTGCAGAATACTTGTCAAGTCCTATCACTTGTCAGTTTACCAAGGTGTGTTCTAACAGCCAAAAAACACTGCAGAATACTTGTCAAGTCCTATCACTTGTCAGCTTACCTAGATAAGAGTAATCAGGAACTATGAAGGGAATATCAAATCTCTGTACAGGTGAAAAGATGCTATTCTTCAGCATTACTACACCCCCTGTGGAAAAACCAACAGTTCTTATAATGTGAGTGGGTATATGGAGTTTATAAACAACATGCTAATATAAGACACTCATAAGTCATATGAGAATGTGTTTTGGAGATTTGAATTTGTTGGTGTGAACTTCAGTTCAGGTTTGTCCTGCTCATGGTAGTGAGTAAGGACAGTTGTCTACTTTCATCAGAGTTCGATACATATAATACTTTCATCAGAGTTCGATACATATAATACTTTCATCAGAGTTCGATACATATAATACTTTCATCAGAGTTCGATACATATAATACTTTCATCAGAGTTCGATACATATAATACTTTCATCAGAGTTCGATACATGTAATACTTTCATCAGAGTTCGATACATATAATACTTTCATCAGAGTTCGATACATATAATACTTTCATCAGAGTTCGATACATGTAATACTTTCATCAGAGTTCGATACATGTAATACTTTCATCAGGGGCATTTTCTACTTTCATCAGATACTTTTTGTAGCTTCTTCAGAGACAATTTCGTCTTTCATCAGAGAAATTTTCTATTTTCGTCAGAGACATGTTCTACTTACAAAAGAGACATTTTCAGCTTTTATCAAAGACGTTTTCAGTGAGAGTGAGTTTAGTTTTATGCCGCACTCAGCAATATTCCAACTATATGGCGGCGGTCTGTAAATAATCGAGTCTGGGCCAGACAACACAGTGATCAACAACATGAGCATCGATCTGCGCAATTATTGGGAACCGATGACATGTGTCAACCAAATCAGCGAGTCTGCCCACCCGATCCCGTTAGTCGCCTCTTACGACA
>NC_090290.1:36965252-36987752 GCF_037392515.1 Haliotis asinina
ATAGCTATTCCAGCAATATCACCAGTAATGAGTTTTAAACATTTTACCCATATAGGGAATCGAACCCGGACCCTCGGCGTGACGAGCGAACGCTAGGCTAACCGCTAGGCTATCCGACTGCGCCTCAGACCCATGAAGGTCCAGGTTAGAATAGGCCTTCAGCAACCCATGCTTGTTAGAAAATGCGACTAACTGGATCGGGCGGTCTGGCTCGCTGACATGGTTGACACATGTCATCGGTTCCTAATTGCGCAGATCGAAGCTCATGTTGCTGATCACTGGATTGTCTGGTCCAGACTCGATTATTTATAGTTGGAATATTGCTGAGTGCGGCGTAAAACTAAACTCACTCACTCGCACTGCGCCACAGGTAAAGGAAGTTTACGTATACATACCTTCATATCAGTCTCCTCTTCATCTACAGTTGTTGTGGGCGTGGACCGGTAGTCCGACATCATCACTCCAATATCCATCAACAACATCCGACTCTTTCCCTCCGTGTCTCGAGTTTCACCATATCGAACACCGATTTCTAACATGCATTTCGCAAACTGTAAACCAGACTGATACTCAAATTTGTTACAAACGGGCGGGGAGGACCCTTTAGTCCCCAGAAGGTGAAGCCCTTTCCGGCTGAGGATCACTCCCGCGCATCTGTCTGCAAAAACCAGTCCAGGAACATCTGTAACCGACTTCATTCGATGGCCGTAATATACTGGCTCATCCGGGTCTTTTTCTGACAGGAAGTGACGTAAGTTTTCCATAATGACGAATGGGAGTTGCTCCGCTGAAAAGAACCAATCAGCGTCATTGTAGTGGTGTTTATACACATAACGATAAGCTGATATCATCGGCGAGTCGCTTGGTGGCACCAATTTTGCCACCATGTCGAGACCTACAGCGGGAAGAGAGTCGTTGTGGTTGTTTATGAAGACAAGGAGCTTGGTGCATTTGTTTGCCCAACTGTTCTTAGTGATGTTGAGTCTCTTCTCTAATTTCTGCGTGCGTCGAAGATATAACCAGCACAGTACCCTGATCTTTCCTTCTAGCTGACGTGAGACCGTGTCATTGGCTGTGAAACAACAAAGAATAGACTGAAACAAAGAATAGAGTGAAAAAACACATCTCTGACGTAGGAGCTTTTTGAAAAAGGAGGGTGGACGTAATTGACAAAAGGGGCTGCACACTTCATTTGCATCCTTTTTCACGGAAGTTTCAGTGTTCATATAACAAACGCCTACTGGTAAAAACATATAAGATGATCCACGACCTGACAAATGACCCCAATTTGCATACTTGGGAACGCCCCATAGAACGATCCACTTGAAACAAGAGGGAGACAAGTTGCCTTATAAATATCGAGAAGTTCATTTTCCCCGTGCGTTTCACGCATGAATTGTTATAGCACACTCGATTTGGGTACAGGTACAATCCCAACGAATTGAATCAACACAATATACTCAGCAAATATGTTGAGGACCACCGATCCATTTCACGAAGCAAATGACATTTTCCTGTTTTTTTTGTAACAAAATTGTTGAATATCTAAAATGCTTATCAATACCCCAATAATCTATTTGTCTTCGACTTAACTAAAGGTTAGCGTGGAATATCAGTATCTTATGCCTGAAATTGCAGTCTTATCATTCGAAGGAATATGCGGTGTTGTTTTAAACGTTAAAGTTGACTTTTCGTCTGCTAAATATTAAATAGATAATAAGTACATATAATTAATTGTGTTTCATTTAACTTTTAATATGTTAAAAGTTTTCTGTTACTGATTGGTGGTGGCTAAATGAGAGTAGCAAGGGGGAAATATTTTTATCCCATAATTTTGTTCCTATTTCTCTGTACGGACTGATTTTCGTCCATAATTCCGCTGGTGATCGACCAGGAATACATGTCTTGGAAATTAATATAACCGGTTCCACAGAAATGGTTAGTATTCAAACAATATTTACAAATTTCTATCATATTTTTATTATGGTCACCAAAATTGTGTACAGAAAACTGAAAATACCTTTTGACATTAGTCAGTGAGAAATATCTTTGTACACAAATTTGTCGGTTTGGGGATTACTCAGTACCAGACTCAGTAGATTTATCAGTGACTAAAAATATAAAATACAGACAACTCACCAAAGATTACTCTTTTTTATGACACGTATGGTAACAGTAAAAACCTGATATAGTATGTGTCAATTATTATACAAGACTCAACAATGCTGGAAAATTAGGCGGACTTACTGATTTATGCTTTAATTATCACTCTCTGAATCAGTCTCGGTGTCTGAATCACTTGCAAGTCCTAAGTCAATCACTAGTGTGTCAGTTTCCCTTTCTACTGCGATTTCGCGTTGCCAGTAACCATCTTCAATTGTTTTTACATGTTTACAACATTCCGACCATTCTTTTGCACCGATTGCAGACATCCTTTCATTTATAGCAACTCTTAAAGGTCACATGCAACGTAATATACAACTTTGCAGATTCTGGTACCTTTCGGTATGCACTTACCGAAACAAATCATAAAAAATGCCAATTCAGTATGTAAAGTTGACAAAAACGTGATGAAAAATACGCCCGCGAAATCGGAGTTCAAACGTTTCACTAAATTCCCCCGGGGAAAAAACTGGTTTCAACAGCTGTGCTGCGCTGCGTCCATAACGCATGCGCAGTGAATAGGTTCGCGAAGCTTGAAATTTACAGTATGCATGCCCAGCGTCTGAGGTCGTGAGCAGTAGTCTAATCTTGGTTGTGTACACAAACAAGTAAATAATCTACTCGTTACGTAAAACAACTTCTTGATTGTGGTAAGCAGTCTCTGGCACAGAGAAAGCTCAGTGTCTGATTTATACACACCTATATGTCTGCGTGCCTGTCTGCTGAAGACAACATGTGATACACAGCTTCAATCATTGACCACGTGCAATTTGAACTTAACACCTATCAGACTATACGAACTAAAGAAAATAAGTTGATTTATGACTCGTGCACCCGAGTCCCGTCTCTGCCACATTATGTAATTAGGCAGGTGTGATACACATGACATGTTTTTATGTCTGTGGGTTGCAAACAAACAACATTCATTTTTTTCGGAAGACTGGGTCTGACGGAAACTGGTGCAAACTCTTGTCAGTTTCAAGTGCTGCTTTGTACTTGGACGAATGACAGCTTCCAGCCACGCAGTAGTTTACCATCTCTACTGACATAATTTTTGATTGGAGCGAGCGCAAATTCAGAGAACATGTATTTTCAAAACCCAACATCTCTATATACATTCTTCATGGATAACGACTTCTTTTAGTGTATTTTGTTGTGAAAACAGTGTTTGAATCCATACTGAAACGACGCATCAAGTACACAAAAAGAAGTTGTTATCCGCAAAGAATCTTACTTTCTTGTGATTCGCTATACTTCTAAAATGCCCATCAAACAAATCATCTTTCTGTACACACATTGAACCCTCAGCATATCAGCAAATGAAACAGCCAGTCGGAAGCTGTCGTTACACTTGAGTGCACATCCACCCGCTATGACTGGGTTCGGTCTCCCGAGGGCTTCGTTTCGGGGGAAGTAAGCCCAAGTACAAAATATTGCACTTTTGCATCGCGATTGTACGCTTATAATTTCGTTTATTTGTTTTTTAAAAGCAGCAATGTATATTATATGTCATGAATAAGTGATAAATGTGTTTTAATTATGTTTGCTTTTTTTGTTGCATGTGACCTTTAAAGAACTTTCTGTGAGCTGCAAGTTTTGTGAAGCCACATAATTTTTCACATTTGCCCAAATTAACTCAATCGGGTTTAATTCTGCGTGGTATGGAGGGAGACGTAGTACATCATGACCATGTTGCTTCAACATCGTGTCTACTCTGTAGACAGGGCCCGATTTGCTGGATTTTGCAAGAAACAATAGTTCGGCTTTAAGCATTTTCTCATCAAATGAGACATTGTGCCTTTGTAGCCACGCTTTTATGTCATCTTTTCTGTTGGCGGTTGTCGGACATTTGTTCACTTGCTTGCTATGATATGGTGCATTATCCATAAAACTGATTTGAGTTTGGAATCCAAAACAAGCAAAACATTTGGAACAAAACCGTTTTCACCCCCTGCATGAACCACAATAAGCCGAGGTCCGGTGCCAGACGGAGGTTGAACCCCATTTATTACGACTTCACCCTCAAGTTGCCAACCCTTTGGGACAATGTGGTGTACATGCAACCATGTTTCATCGATAAAGATGAGTGTTCGATATTCTTCTCTGTATTTCTTTATTGCACGCAAGTATTGCAAACGCTTGGAAACAATGTCTTTACGTTCCATTAAAAGTTTACGGTTTGACTGCGTTTTTCGCCACCTAAACCCCCTGTCTTTGAGATTTTTTCGAAAACTTTCCTTAGAACCCATGTAGTTCGTCTGGCACTTTGCTATATCATACATCGTATCCAGAGTGGGTAGTTGTTTTTTACGACATATAAACTTTGTACAAATTGACGGACTGCACACCGGTCTAAATCATGAAGTTTGTAACTGCAAGTTTTGGGTTTGCGCAACTTGGTGGGACCGATAAATGTAGGTCCACTCGCACTCCTACCACCTTCTGTCTTAATGCGCTTTAAAGTTGCCGTTGAGAGTCCAATAGCAAGGCTACTTTGTAAAAGAAAATCTGCTTTTGTTGCACAATTTTTGTCCATATACATGATAACATTGTATGCTATCTCCCTTGCCTGAGAATGAACTATTTGCCCATGTTTTCCTAACTTGGACATTTTTTACCACAACTGAAATCTGTTTAACAGTATTGAGACAGGTGTAAAACAGTAGCGAGACTGGTGTTACACAGTAGCGGTGTTGATTTCATGTCACGTGCATAATCGTCAAGCTACCTGTAGCAGCCAAGAGTACTCGCTCAATTCGTTGTACCGCCTCTCTTGTCACAAATGCGTTTGGTGCGCAGGATCATCTAATATGTGTCTAGCAGTAAGTTAGTCATGTATGGAGATACTGTACAACCACCCCCATCCCCAACCCATCCCCTCCTAAAACACACCCCCACCACCACCCCCACCCCCACCCCACACACGCACATCCCACCCTCTGGATTCGCCTATGTTGACGATACGGTTTCCAAAGATATTTTGTTTGTTATTATTTTAATGAACACAATACAAAGGCACATTATGCATTTGTGGGAACTCCATGCAAAATTCCGTCATGGGTGGCTGTTTGATTTGTTGTCTAACGCCACGATCAGCAATATTCCAGCTATATGGCAGCGTTCTGTAAATAATCGAGTCTGGACCAGACAATCCAGTGATCAACAACATGAACTTCGATCTGCGCAATTGGGACCCGATGACATGTGCCAACCATGTCGGTGAGCCTGATCTCCCGATCCCTCTGTTCGCCTCTTACGACAGGCATAGTCACCTTTTATGGCAAGCACGGGTTGTTGATGATCCATGACACCTCGTTCAGTATGACACCTTGTTCAGTATGACACCTTGTTCAGTATGACACCTCGTTGATTTGATGAATAAACACAGACTAAATTGTGCCTCCGTGGCATCCAGCACCACCATTATTTCAATTATTTGTACCAGTTACTCAGTGTACTTGATCGATCCAGATCATTGTGTGGATAATATTCATATGTCGGTCAGTTATGAAAGTTTTCCCTTGAAAGTTGATGTTAAAATACTCCAATCCTCAGCTGCAATAGGCAACCTAATTCTTAAATGTCTGTTTATCATGAACTTTAGGTCTTGATAGTCTTGGGACCTGTGGAGATCAGAGTTACAACTGGGCCCCGTTTCACAAAACTCTTTTAAGTCTAAGGTCTCGTAACTTTTCTCGTAGCATTCGCACATCCTATGTTACAGCATAGGAGGTACGAATACCACGAGTAAAGTAACGAGATATCCTCTTACGAGGTTTTTTTGTGAAATGGGTTCTCGATCTTCAGTAACTCACTCTTGATCATTCAGCGGACAAAAGGGAGGATCATGTTCGTTGACTTGTTTGACATGTGACATCCTATTCAAGTTTCGATGCTCATGATGTCAATCACTAGATTATCTGGGCAAAGCTCGGTCATTTAGTATTTACAGACCGCCAGCATATTGATGGAATGTTGATGTTTGCTGCGTTAAATAACAAACAAATAAACAAAGGAACGAACGAAGGAACGAACGGGGTTATCGATGACTACAGTGTTCAGTTCCTCCAACAGCTGACTGGTGGTGTTCAATACATTAATAATATTCTCGTCCTGTGCACCGAGAACATATAACTGAATAAACTGAACTGCACTGGATATCTTGTGACAGCTGTTTTCAGGCATATATTTCAAGGCGCTGTTGATTTCAGTCTTACTGTATTTAAGTTTCGTTTTGGTCACATATTTACAACATTGTGATTGAAAAACACACGACAAACGTAAACACGTTCAGACAACAGAATACACTTAGACGAAATATGTTTATCACACTTGAGTATGGATTTAAATGGTTGTTTCCTATATTCTAACAATGGATCGGCAGCCACCGCGACATCCACAGGCTGAGCGAGCTAGACGGCTGACTTTGTATGCTGGCGATTAACTGCCTGGCTCTGAGGGTGCGAGTTCGATTCCTGGACTCAACCAAACATGTACTAGAATTTGTAGTTTAATAAGAAAGTGAAATCCCAAATATGACATATGTTGCATTTGACCACTTTCTAAATGGCATTGTGTAATCATACTCTACCGACCCTTGATTTCAGCAGCAGTGTTTATGAGTCACTATCAACAAGCCCGTGTCCAGTGACAATGAATACAACTTGGACAACTTCAGAATCTCCAGCTTAAGCCTCTTTGGAAAAACGATAATTTTTTCGGACAGAATCAAACATATTTCTGGAATGTAACATGCTCCTCACTCCGTTATATTTAAGTACGTTATCAAAATGATTATACTTCACAACTATATCTCTATGACATCGCTTTGTATGATCTGCTAAGTACTTCTGTATAAAAAGAAAGGCAACAGGGGCAATCTAACCCAAAGGAGCACTTTTCTTGGGTGGTTTCGTTTTCCCATTCAAGCACCCTCACACACAGCAACTTCGAGAATCACGATATAAATGCGACAGTATTCGGCATATCTAGACGCAATGATAAACTATATCATTTATTTTATTTGCTGTGAACTGAAAATAACTGTTTACTCGACTCCACAAAATAATAATTATAAGAGTACAATGGATGAATACCATCGATGTTGCACCAATGATAGCATACCATCGGTGAATACCATCGATGTTGGACCAGTGATAAGATACAATGAGTGAATACCATCTATGTTGCACCACTGATGATATACAATGGGTGAATACCATTGCACCAGTGATAATATACAGTGAGTGAATACACACGATGTTGCACAGTGATAATACACAATGGTGAATACCATCGCTATTGCACCAGTGATGATATACAATACGTGAATACCATCGGTGTTGCACCAGTGATAATAAACAATGTGTGAATACACACGATGTTGCACCAGTGATGATATACAATGGGTAAATACCATTTATTCCACCAGTGATAGCGTTAGAGCCTCATTAGAGACGAGCTGATGAAGAACATTGGTGATTACCTTCAGCAAATTCAGGCCCTCTGTTCAGCAGGTTCCGACTGAGATGTTCCTTCCTTGGGGTATTATCTCGGGGTATCATTGTGTCAACTGGCATCGAACCAGGAACCGGATCAGCTGCGTCCTCCATTTCCACCAAACACACCCCAACGATGCCTAAACTGATTCCGGCAATCATCCCACAGAGAAAATGCATCAGACTTCTTCGGCGTATAGCACGCATGTTTGTTTAGCGTCATCCAGAGGACACCCGCCTTTCTGTCAATCCAAAAACATCGTGTCATACCGGGCATGTGTCATACACTTAGCGGATCCCGATTGTAATACATGTCAGCTGGGGTATACTAGACGCACAGTCATGGTTATTGAACACTTCTGTGAAATATTTGACAGGACTCGCTAGGAATGTTCCACACCAGTTCATTTGACGGTTCCATCGATGTAGCGCCAGGTGATATACTTTGTTTAGTGGATGTGCTGCGTATGCCGACTCAGGGCCTGTGATCGAATATTGCTGGCCCTAACCGGGCTATACAGACGTAAACACAGATGTGACATATTACACTTCGCATTAATGTTGCTCACTGAAGTGGTGTTTGTGTGCATTGCAAGGTTATTGATATTTGATATGGTTTTACTGGACATAATATACTGAAGGACAACACAATCAAGGAGGATACATATTTGGGGAGGATATTCATAAAATGAAGGCATAGCAAACAATGGTTACAGACAGACAGTTTATCTTTGTGTCACGTGGCTGTGCATATGAATTAAAATGGTATTGGTTAAAAACATGGACTATACAAACAGCAGATGACAGGTCACCTGCCCTAAAATTGCCATACAAAAACACTTTACCGAGTTAAGGTCTGCCCAACATAACGTAAATTATCAGGTAATTGTCTCCAAAATTATCCCCAAGATATTTAGGATCCCTTTTTCTTGGTTATACGTATCAGTAACGAAGTGTCTGTGTTAACATCTCCCCCCAACAAAAAACTACAAGAACACCCCCCCAAAAAAACAACAACAAACAAAACAAAAACAAAACAAAACAAAAAAACATCACAAAAAAAAAAAAAAAAAAAACCAAAAAAACAAAAAACAAACAAAAAACAAAAACAAACAAAAAACAACAACAAAAAACAAACAAACAAACAAAACAAACAAAAAACAAAAAAACAAAACAAAAACAAACTGATAAGTTTTGTTGAACATTTTGTACAGTTGACCACGTGACAAGTTCATGTCCATTACTCCACCCAGAGCGTGAGTCAGTTAAGCTGTAACGCACGCAAACAATGAAATGAGGAAATAATGCTCAAATTGATCATCTCCACCGGACTGCCTATACTGATTTTGCTAATATTCGATTCCATCTTACATGTGTTATTGTCAATGTTCAAAATTACTTTTAACAAATTATAAGTGTGTATCGTCATGTGCTCCTGCTCCTATGTTTTATATTATGTCTCTCTTTGTACTAACCTGAATATCACCGCATCACTGAAGCCGTATACCCCCGCATCCATGTAACACAAGTTCACCTGTATCCATGTAACCCGTGTTCCCCTGCATCCTTGTAACCCGTGTTCCCCTGCATTCTTGTAACACAAGCTCCCCTTCATCCTTGTAACACAAGCTCCCTGCATCCATGTAACCCGTGTTCCCCTGCATCCATGTAACCCGTGTTCTCCTGCATCCATGTAACCCTTGTTCCCCTGCATCCTTGTAACGCAAGCTCCCCTGCATCCATGTAACCCTTGTTCCCCTGCATCCATGTAACCCGTGTTCTCCTGCATCCATGTAACCCTTGTTCCCCTGCATCCTTGTAACACAAGCTCCCCTGCATCCATGTAACCCATGTACCCTGCATCCATGTAACCCATGTACCCTGCATCCATGTAACAGTTTTCCCCTGCATCCTTGTAACACGTGTTCCCCCGCATTGTTTGTTCCTGCCATCGACTAGATGCTTCATTAATACGTTGATAGTTTTGTACCATAATCTGTAAGAACTTCATAATGGTGCTAAGATTGACCAAAATCAATGAATCCAGAGTGAGTACAACATGTGTGTTGATATAAACAAGGCTATAACCACAGCTGTCACTTGTGATTAAAGCACAATAGCTGTAATACGAGTTCCAACCAGGCGTCCCATCTCAAGGCCATGGTTACGCCCGTTGGTCGCTGCAGGATCCGCAGATCATTTACTCAACAATTCATCATCGTCCGCTGTTTTGAGAATACGATTGCTTCAGTAAAGCCAGTTTACTCGTTACGGTACTGTCCTGTGGTAATGTCTGGGTTAAATACATGTAAATCCTAAATTTTTAAAAACTTCCCCCGAGCTTTAAATAAGGTCCGAGGATGATCATTTTACCAGCAACTAATTAAAATTATGAGATGAAACCGAATTGAAACACGTAATGTTCCAGATATAACCATACATGAAATTTTAAGAAGAAAAAGCAAAATTATTATATCTTTAGGAATAACAGGAGTCCACCCAAGTTTTGATTAATTATTACACTTATGCCTTTGAAATGAAACAGTCTTCTGGTTGCCAGGCGTTTAAGGAGTCCCCAGGACAATTTTGTCACTCGGCCGATGTATAATTATGAGACATAACCGTATGATCACACTGGCGCGAGTATAATGTTTCTTCATAACTATATATGCAATTTGAAAAAGAATAAGCTAAACATATTTTTAGATTAACCAATCAATCAATGATATGTTTCTGGTTCATTTGTATCAACCGAAGGAAAGGTCAAGGTCAAGGTCACGATGTTTGTTGACCAAATCAAGTTAACGATTTCATGGCTCTCCACAAATACTGTCTAGTTTTTTCTCCATTACAAGTAAACACTACAGTGGGTCTTCACTGTAACATTAAAAGACCGTATCAGCAGAACACTATTTCCAGTCAACACAGTAATGTCTATATATGAATTTCACAGGTTAGTCTGTCAGATATTCCCCTAAATACCTACCAATCACTGTTGATGTTTTTCCGTTTATTCAGCCGGGTTTTAAGTCATGCTCGAAACACACGTTAGAGTAGTTTAATCAATGTCCGTACACTGTGTCTATTCGATTGGCATTAAGAGTGGAGGAGCTTGTAAACTACAGCTGTCAGATGATTGAACAGAGACACTTCTCGATTTTCAGCTGGTAATTTTGTCACAAGAGCTGCTTGATTTTTCACATGTAACGCAAGTCATTTGCTAGACAAACCAACTTGTTACACGTGTCTGGACCAGACAATACAGTGATCAATGGTATGAGCATGGTCCTACACATTTAGGACACGATGAGATGTGTCACGTACGGAGTCGGTGAGTCTGCAAAGTCACCGAATTATCTGGTCTAGACTGGATTATTTACAGACCGCCGCCATATAGCTGGAAAATGGTTGAGTGCGGCGTTAAACAAGAATCAACCTATGAGCCAACCTACCATCTTGACACAGGCAACTTTGCAAGCACTTGAGTGATAATTAAGAGGGTAAGTGGTTGAACCTAAAGTGAGCGAGTGAGTCAGTGAGTGAGTATGGTTTTACGCCGTTTTCCCCAATATTCCAGCAATACCAGAGAATACCAGAAACGGGCTCCACACATTGTATCATGTGGTGAATCGAACCCTGGTCTTCCGGGTGACGAGCGAACTATTCATGCTTCATCCACTTGTCTACTCCACCGCACTGAAACTACAGCAAATGTGGACAATGTTTGTTGATCTCGGACATCAGGAAGCCAATCTGATTCCACACAGAGAGGATGATAAAACGCGAAATGGGAGACAAATGAAATTCATCAGCAAACAACGTTTCAATGATAAATTTATTTCAACCGAAATTAAAAATACACAGTGAAAGACTGATAAAACATGCCAGTCATGACAAAAACGTATAATACATGTAAAAATACAGCCTTGACTATTCAATCCAAAACAGTACGGGATCGATACCAATATCAATTGTATTGTGATGGAGAGTTGGCTGCAGAAGAGAGGCTGGTGAAGCCTTCAGCGATATAGAGGGTTCGGGCACAACAGACAAACTTCTATAATCTGGAGTGTGCGTGTTCTTCACGGCTTTTGAGTAGTATACACAGGAAAAACAGTGCAGTCGCTAGATGTGAGCTGATTGCTGAACAATATCCGATAGTTACAGGTCAGTCGACAGCATTCTTCATTTTTGTTTTTATTTTAAAAAAAAAAGAAAAAATTGTAAATCTGTACATCGGACAGTTCGTTCACCATCTGTCAATATGGAGTCGAAGTACTGTTCCGTGTTTTACCATGCTGATTTTGTTCTTCAAGAAAAATATGACTTTATGATAGGTGGCTCCAACCAACAGACAAAGATATTCACCAGGGCAGACTCAGTGGGATTATAGGATTCACTGGCTTGTGTTGTTGCTGTAATTGCTGTTGGTGTTGGCATTGCTGTTGGTGTTGGTATTGATGTTGGGTTGGGCACTGTTGCTGGAATAAAAAATTATTGCTGTTGGTGTAGGTGTTAGTGTTATTGTCGGTGTTGCTGGTTGTTGGCATTGCTGCTGGAATTGCAGTTGGTGTTAAATTGATGTTGGTGCTGGTATTGCTGTTGGTATTGCTGTTGGTGTTGGTGTTGGTGCTGCTGCTGGTGTTAGTGTTGGTGTTGCTTGTTGTTGGCACTGCTGTTGGTATTCTGTTGCTTTCTTTTGTTTTTGTCTTCTGCCAAAAGGAATTCCGTTTAGCGCTTTCCCGGCGGCGCACCTCCATTGTTGCAACACTGTCTCGACGCATCTGTAACACACATGTATAGTTTAATGAACTGTGTTTTAGTATATTGACTGTATTATGTTTTATGCAATGCTCCAGCCACGGGTGAGCGCCTGTAAGGGGCTTCACATATTTACAGAGCAGTCCTAATCCATACTTCACTGGTATTGCATACATCACAATTCTCCAACTGTCACAAAGTCAACGGAGTGAGTGAGTGAGTGAGTGAGTGAGTTATTTCAGTTTTACGTTGATTTTAGCAATATTCCAGCAATAACCTTCCCTTTTTTCTGTCGATCATAATCTCAACGGCACTGTGTATTATCAATCTCAACTCCCTGGGGAATATACAACTCTTGCAGCCACTATGCACACCCAGTTAATGTGGCATTCCCATCCCAGGAGGTACCCATTCACAGCTGGGTGGACTGGGACACATAGTCACAGCACTTTTTTCCAGGTTTACTGCACGTTGCTGTACCCGCAACTAGGTGTTTGCACTATTCATGTGGCCAACATCTGGTCATTTACCAAAGAATTCCCGTTTTTTTGTGTTTTGTGTTTTGTGTTTCAGAGTTGTGTACTGCACGGCAGGGGTTGTGACAACACTGAAAGAGTCTCCACACAAAGTTGTGGGCTCAATCCCGGCACCTCAAGTTTTCTTGATCACTAGCCGGGCGCCCCAGACAGCTAACCTACCACATCCGCATCATGGCGGGGGACAAATGGACTTCACCCATTGTAGAGATTGTGATATATATCAGATAATTAAATTGAGAATCTGTTTTGTTTTGATTCCTATGATCCCTGCATAATGCATACTAATTCATTCATTCACCGATTTTGCCATTCCAATGTACTTAGGCTTATGTGTCAGGGAGCAGTCATTAACTGACATTCAGATAGATATTGTTAGATAATTCACGACAAGGGAGATCCGTGGTGTTGTGGTTAGAGCGTCTGCCCGGAGAGCGGAAGGTCGCGGGTTTGATCCTCGACCGCTTCATACCAAAAGACGTTGAAATATGGTACATGTTCGTCCCTGCCTGGCGCTCGGCATTAATGGCTACAACAATGAATGGTCGGCTCGGAATCAGTACAGACCGCCGCCATATAGCTGGAATATTGCTGAGTGCGGCGCAAAACTCACTCACCCCAACCAACCCAACCCCACCCCACCCCACCATACCTCACCTCACCTCACCTCACCTCACTCACCCCACCCCACCCCACCCCACCCCACCCCACCCCACCCCACCCCACCCCACCCCACCCCACCTCACCTCACCTCACCTCACCTCACCTCACCTCACCTCACCCCTGGTATCTACGGTTACAGTTTGTGAAACCACGAATGTTCTTACCGCTTTGGCAAGATCCATTAACGCATTCCTCTCCTCGGCCACAAGCAGGGGAACATACTTCACATGAAAAAGACCAAAACATAAACGAAATATTCTGGACATGGATTGAATAGGCGTTTTTGTCAATTACAACAGAATCTACTATTAATGGAGGTAGAAGTGGTATACAAAGCAGTCGTTAAGACACCTACTGTAGCAGTGATAGCAGTTGGAATAATTGTAGACGAAGTAGTGGATGTAGATGTAGTTGTAGAAGTAATTGTCCTTATTTCTACACAAATAGTATCTGCAGCTTTAGTAGCAATAACAATAAGAGAGGTAGTTAAAGACTGAGTGAGTGAGTTTACTTTTATGCCGCACTCAGCAATATTCCAGCTATATGGCGGCGGTCTGTAAATGCTCGAGTTTGGACGAGACAATCCAGTGATCAACAGCATGATCATCTATCTGCGCAATTGGGAATCGATGACATGTGTCAACCATGTCAGCGAGTTTGACCACCCGATCCCGTTAGTAGCCTCTTAGGACAAGCATAGTCGCCTTTTATGGTAAACATGGGTTGCTGAAGGCCTATTCTACCCCGGACCTTCACGGGTCTGTAGTTAAAAGAAAACATAACAGCAGATCAGTAACCGAAGTTGTCGCAGCTGCAGCGACAGGAGAAGTAGTGGTGGCTGAGGTTTAGTTTTGAAATTTTAGCCTGAAAGTTACTGGCCCACAAAATATTTCACTAGCAAGAAATATGAATGTCATGACATTTTTCTCAAGCCACAATCTTCCATGACTTAACATGTATTATAAGTTGGAAAGAGTGATATATTTGAAAACTGATCCCATGAAAATTCATTATTCACATGTGAGTGTGGAGACTCGCCCAACTGGAATTTTACTAGCCACGGGCAAGCGGGCCAGTGACTACTTTGGACACCAGAAGTGGTGTTCACACATTGCAAGTAGTAGTGCCTGAGAAAATCATCCTGAAGTTTCACGAAAAGACTGAAGTAACAATATATTGCTTTTATTGATTTTGCAACAGTTAATACATTTTTAATTGAGTCAACGCTGACACCTTTCATTTGGGTCAGCAAGGACGTCTGGCCAGTTTGGGATGGATAATGTGATAAATGAGTGTGTGGAGAAATGTAAATGTCATACACACATTCGGACACCGACGCCGACACCACACACACACACACACACACACACACACACACACACACACACACACACACACACACACACACGCACACACACACACACACACACACATGGGCGCGCGAGGGTTATTGAGTAGCAATGGCTGTATTACAGAGAGTACTGGGGAAGAAGAGACACGGTGATATGCATATTATGTTATATAAACTGAACCCCAAAACGTTCGCAATTTCGAAACAAATGAAATCTTTTAAAAGTAAGCGTTCACCTGTATGTCTTTTATTTAAACACTTGACAAAAAGCCCGAGTTGCATTTCTTTTGCTGTTCAGTATATTGAACATGAAAAATGTTGGTAGGTTTTGATCCTTTTGGATTACATATTCATTCATTCGTTCGTTCATTCGTTCGATATTTCTTTCCTTCGTCCGTGATAGACTATACTCTTCCAGTACATTGATGTGTTAGAATACATATTCACAAAGTGATGAAATCTGATTGATGTTGATGGAAACAGACGGTGAGCGATGATGCTGATTCCAACGTGTGTGCAACCAATCATGTTCTTACCTGCTTGACAAACTCCATTTACACATTGCTGTCCTCTGTCACATGCGGACGAACATACTGCTGCTGAAACAAAAATGGAGTCTGTTCGGACTGAACACACGTGTTTTGCCCACAACAACGGGAACTACTACTGACAGGTAAACGAGGTAGAAAATGCAGTCGTCAACGTATTCACTGTAGTAATAATAACAGTACAAGTAGCAGTGGCCGTGGTAGTAGATGTAGTTATAGCAGTAGCTGTAGTAGTTGCAGTAATTGTCCTGGGACACTGAGAAAAGATGACCCATATACATGCTTGAATTAAGTATTTGACAAAAAGAGGTCGTTCGTCAATTCAGCGTTCATGAAAACAACATGTCACTCATGTTAAAGTAACCCAGAGAACACCAGAGAGAGTCCCGGGTTGAAACGTGTATCAAAATTTCACAGCCATAAACGTGGTGAGGTCGTTTATATAAGGTATATGCAACTTTTGGGTGGTTAATGGGGACTTTAAACGACATGTTGGAACATTCAGTGTAGCAACTGCGAAAAACATCGGTGCTGAAACACACCAGCACCATGTTTGATTCCACACCGCAAACACAACAGCCTTGCGCATGTGGAAGGCCCCAGGCAAACAGTAGCTAAAATGGAGTTGCTCTGCAGAAAGAAACTAACTAGTCTTCATGGATGCGAGCGAAGCGAGTAAAGGTTGGCAAAGTGCTTTCCTAGCTTCTGTTCGTTAGTTTTCACGTCAAAATGCAATATCGCCACCATCAATGGTATACACCCATTTCTTCACTGTGTTGTGCTCTAAGCGAGCAAAGGTTGGCAATGTACTTCCCTCAGATCGGGTCGAAACAAATTTTTCATGGCAAATAGAAATATCGTCGCCATCAAAGGTACACTGCCATGTCATCACTTGATTGTGATCTTATGTTTTCAACCCCATATTTAATAATTACTCACGTGAAATATATTTTATTCAACATTTTAAGCGCCACCCGTGGATATCAGATCGTTCTTCGCCTTTATTCCCCTGCCAGCTTCCGGTTTAACGGAGTGAAGGAAAATGAGGGTATTACATTTGTTGAATTACATGTCCGCCATATGGAATACTTCTGGAGTTACCTCCCCTGCTTCATTCGCCCGCTGTGCCAGAATTCTTTGTATGTTGAATAAATGTTACAATAACAATAACGACGACAGATAAGAAAAATAAACACCAACAGGTCCATGGTAAAATCATGCAATATTGTATTTCTTTTCAATTTCTATTTAACCTTGCTCCTTAACACTGTTGAACCGGAGGATGGTAGGAGGAATGGAGGCGAAGAACGATTTTAATACCACGAGTGGCGATAAAATGTTGAATAAAATATATTTCAAGTGAGTAATTATTAAATATGGGGTTGGAAACATAAGATCACAGCCAAGTGAGGAAATAACAGTGTACCTTTGACGGTGACGATGTTTTCATTTGCCATGAAAAATATGTTTGGACACGAAGTGAGGGAAGCACGTTGCCAACCTTTACTCGCTTAGAGCACAACACAGTGAAGAAATGGGTGTATACCATTGATCGCTCCCCTCGCATGTAGGACGGCTGGGAGTAGTAGCACGTGTGGTTGCAGGAATCCATGTAGTGTTTATTGTAGTTTTTCTTACTTGTATTTCGTTAATCCCAGGAGCAAGGCCAATAAGAGCGGTAGTATGTATACGTACATCAGGAGAAATAGCAGTAGAGCAGTACCCGAGGTAGTTAGTATTAGCACAAGTGGCAGCAGCTACAGCTTTTTTATTTATTTATTTATTTATTTATTTATTTATTTATTTATTTATTTATTTATTTATTTAGTTTTTGTAGTAGTAGTAGTAGCAGCAGCAGCAGCAGCAGTAGTAGTAGTAGTAGTAGTAGTAGTAGTAGTAGTCTTTGCAGTTACCACCAATCCACGACAGCGCCTTGCCATGACCAGGCCATATTCCACAAAAATGCCCCCAAACAGTTTTACCTCTGACCCAATAATAAAGGCGGAGATGCGAAAGCTTTCGGACGTCTTCATAACTTCGTATCTCAGCACCCGTGCAAGACGTGAGGCAGGATATCAGGTCTTGGCGTCAGAAAATCAGTGTCACTGTCTATACATACAACACCCGCGATGGAGGTCACCATTCACTGGAGACGGGTTCTCGCCATGTTTCTGCATCCTGTTTGCCTTTCACTTGGTACATATTGTACTCGTGGCGGTGGGGTAGTCTTGTAATTACAGTCCGAGTTCGATTCCCCACATGGGTACTATTTGCGTGGATCCAATTTCCGGTGACCCCCACCGTGGTATTGCTGCAACATTGCTAAAGGTGGGGTAAACCCATACTCACTCACTCACTCACTCAGTATATTGTACTTACGCTGTATTCGGGCAGGGACAGACCACGCCACTGACGTCATCGACAGCAGCAGCAACACCACCACGACATCCTTCATCGTCAGTATGTTAGTATGGCAGCAGAACGTTGCTTTCAATATCTCCGAATCTCGAAAAGGTACTTATTGTTATCTTTCCTGGCGCTCTGCTTTGAAAGGATAAAGCATATACTGGCTGATTCGGAGTCACTGTACTGTGTCTAAGTAGGATAGGCATGTTAAACCTAGGTATGGTATCTCCACTGGCTAACACTGTAATGTCTATATATGTCGATACACACAACACACACCCATTCAGGCACACACCCATACACACACTCAGACACCAAAAGACACACACACGCACTCACTAACACACATACAAGACACGCAAATGCACATACGCACATACACCAGTAAAGACAAATTAAAACACATGTATTCATACTGGCACACACCTTTAAACCACCAAAACACACAGGCACAGACACACACACACACACACACATACACACACACACACACACACCCACACACACCACACACACACGCCCATACACACAAAGACGCATAGACACATAAGTACACATGCATTCATACATACTCATACCTCCACGCTAAACCACAAAAACACAGACACATGCAGATGCATACAATCATAATAAAATACAAATACCCCACGATCACACACATACACGTGCTCACTCAAGTATTACTCTATTACTCACACAATAATACCCATATTCTCACGGCCACACACACATACAAAAAACAAACAAGCACAAAAACAACAACAACAACAACAACAAAAAAAACAAAAAAACAAAAAACGAACAGGGCCTAACCCAGATCCCCTACCCCTTCCCAATCCCTCATATATACACCCATACACCGAAATACACATACATACATCATACATATATAAACAGAATAATTGTGAACGTGACGATAAAGCCCTCATCAACCCATCTACAGTCATGCCAACTAGATGAGGCTCAGCCGAAAAGGAAAACAGCAGCACCAATGTATTCCCTGTGCGATAAATTACTATTAACATGCTTCTTTTCAAAATCTAAATACTTACAGGGAACAGTGCAGTCTGAACCATCAAGAAGTGATGCAGTGAGACTTGGACCAACAGATGTACAGTACTGATACACCGACGTTCGTCAATACCTTCCCCACATCGCAGCAGAAACCTTAAGAATGTGAGAAGGCGTGGGCCGATGTATCGACACGATGGAGATTAAAACTAGTCAATGACAAGGCGGAATGCATAATTATATTCCACACAGTGCATAGAACTGTTCATATATCTAGGTAGGAACAAATTTGGTTTTGAAAGAAATCAATAAGATTACACATTTCACAAATGAATGTGCTGGTACGTGCGTGTGTACGCCCATGCTGACGTACGTTTGTTACCTCCATCTGCCGTATTAACGTCAATACCGTATTTTCAATGGCATACTTTAGGCCACGTTTTTCGATACACGCGGTTAGGCGAAGTTATACTGGTTATCTGGTTACTGGTGAAGGTCTTTTAATTATTTTAACGTCCCTGTCTCAGTTGTGACGGAATAAAAGACTAATGGATTAGAACATTTTAAGGTAACACTTTGAACTGATAGACAGTTGAATTGATAGCTCATGATCATGATTGATGCCTCCGATGAGGCAGGATCCGCTCATTCTTTTCCGAACACTTGGTGTTATCGGCATTTGACAGATATTCTCAAACACATGTCCATCATGAAGCTGGATTCGTACAACCTGTTCGGAAGAGATAGTTTCTTTGGTTATGGAAATGGTTCTATTTACCATATACACTCTTCGAAAAAAGTAGGGGAACCTGAACATTGAAGTCTGGTAGAACGACAACCCATTGATGAACGTTACAATGGAATTCATCTTCTGCATGCACAATCATTTAACGTTATCACCACACGAAAACACAATGCATGGGAAGCACGACCATTTTTCGATGATTTTCTTTCATCTGTGCATTGTTGGGTATTCAGAGTCAGATCACACACTACTGACTGAAATTTTCATGTCATACTCCAGGCACCTAACAAGGGGAATAAATGAACAAACAGCTTTGCTTTGAATGAAATCCATGTGGTGATGCATTCTCAAAACATCCATTGTCATTGTATCAACATTGATTCAATCCCACGTATCTCCCACTTTCCACAATCGTACATTGAAAGTACAGTTCCCCTACTATTTTTGAAGAGTACTACTAACCGGATGCAAATCTAACAATTTTAAACAATGATGTCATTGATGGTGATCATGGTATCATATTGTTATCAAGGCAGGGGATCCCGAAATTATACCAATGTTGGAATCGAACCTTCGGTGTTACGAGCGAACACTTTAACCACTAGGCTACACCCTCCACGTCTGCGCAATGTTATTGCATAGGACTACATGTAAGCTTTACGCATGTTTAAATGCGCATTTTGTGGGGATACGGAACTTTCAAGTCGGTCCAATTCTAATCATAACATCAAACTGATTTTGCGTTGGTCTGTCTTTCCCTTAAAACAACAAACGAACTAGTGTGTGAATCACATTTATTGATGACACCGAAATCGGCAGAGCAGACAACACTGTAACTACTCGATCTTCACATGGTTGTGACGATGTTGTCGCTGCTGCTGTCGGTGTTGGTGTTGCCGATTAACGCTTTCTCACTACACCTCCATTGTTGTCCGCTGGATCACCTACGATATATATGATTACACAGTTTAAGGCTGCATAAATAATTCAAAAGTGACGAGAGCGGTAGGTCTTTTTATAAAAAAAATTGCTAGAAAAAAGTGACTAGGGAGGAAGACATTTTTATTTTTTTTCTCTAAGAAATACAGCTTGGGAAGTTTAGCACGTGTTAATAAGTTGTGGATTCAGTCACACCTGTTCTTACAGACACTCATTCTTATACTGGACGAATGGATGATCGGGACGCGACCAAGTCAAAACTATTTATTTAATGGCAATAAAACCATCACCTCCCTTGGCTGGCTTTTTACCCATTCAGGTGTATACGCTGGAATGTTGAGCGAACCAATCACAACTCACTTTCGCTTTTTAAGTTATCTAATCGATTAAACTTGGCAACACAAACCATGCACAAGTTCTCTGAAAGTGGCAGAAGGAGTTCCGGCATATATTTGTTTTAAAACCAAGAGTCATCAGAAGATGACATATCCCCCGTCCCCCACATGTTTGAACAAATAATCTGAGAGTTAGTCATTTTTTTTAAGACTAAGTTTGAATTGTTTCCATGGAATTCATGAAAACTATAAATGCCACATATCTGTAACCAGCAAAGTCACTCCAAGATCTGTTGAAAGATATGAAGAAATGGTTTTCGAGTTGTGCTCTGGGAACGAAGTCCACCGCTCCATTTTGAGAAAAACCGAGAAAATAATAAATAAAAAAATCCTGTACATAGCAAAAGGCACCACTTTGGTGTCTGCCACACATATATAGAATGTTTTACGGACATTACGGACATTAAGAAGTTTTTGAGCTCTGCTCCCGAAACGAAACACACCTCTCACTTTTCAGACTAGGTCCAAAAACGTTTCCATGGAAACCGAGGAAATAAGAAATCACAAGATCCTGTACATAGCAAAAGGCACCACTTGAGCTTCTGACTGATACATCTACCAAGTTTTGCAGAAAAGTATTGAACGGTTTTGAGTTCAACTCCGGAAACGAAACATACCTCTCAGTTTTGAGACGATGTCCGAAACGTTTCCATGGAAGTCGAGAAAATAATAAATAAATAAATCCTGTACATAGCAAAAGGCACCACTTTGGTGTCTGCCACACATATCTAGAATGTTTTACGGACAGATATTAAGAAGTTTTTGAATTCTGCTCCCGAAACGAAACACACCTCTCACTTTTCAGACTAGGTCCAAAAATGTTTCCATGGAAACCGAGAAAATAATAAATCACAAGATCCTGTACATAGCAAAAGGCACCATTTCAGCTTCTGACTGATACATCTACCAAGTTTTGCAGAAAAATATTGAACGGTTTTTGAGTTCTGCTCCGGATACGAAACATTCCACTCAATTTTGAGACTATGTCCGAAACGTGTCCATGGAAACGGAGCAAAAAATAAGTCACAAAAACCTGTATATAGCAAAAGGCACCACTTTAGATGCTGATTGATATATCTACCAAGTTTTGTTGAAAAATATGGAACGGGGGTGGAGGAGCAATAAAAAGTTTCGGACCTATCAGTGTGTCAGTTTTAAGGGCGACTTAAGGTGATTGACTACTGTCAGAATGCGGAGCCAGCAAAGGGAGGCAATGACATTTTCGGACCGAGTCGTTGATGCACAAAGGGTATATTGGAGATTCATCGGAACTATACTCTGGAGATATCGAGGATGTCATAAACATTGAGCTTTATTTCTTGTTAATATACCTTTCCAATGACATCAGCAGGAGGTGTCACTGCGTACACAAATAAAATTAAAAAAACCCCAAAACAGTGGGAGCTGTCTAAACCGGCAATCATTGGGACTGAAGAAATCCAGTTAAGACAATGTCCCGGACTGCAGAGCGATAATTGTAACGA